>NW_003211409.1:678175-726296 GCF_000006405.1 Perkinsus marinus ATCC 50983
TATTTGACGTTCGTAAAATGCCCCGCGACATAACATTACCAACTATCAACGCAACACGAATTATGATGGGATAGAAAGTCAAACCTACTAGAGTGAACGGGCTACGTTTTCATGAAACGAGCACCGTATTTGTAAACAATTGTGAAAGGACAGACCAGTAACACTAACTGTGACCTTTGCTACAGTCACCACATATGACATTCAAAGCCGTTCTAATTTACATAGCTACACTCATTACAATGGTACCTACGAGGGCAGCGCTGCAAAGCCCCATAGTGACAGATTTCTTCGACCCAGAAATCTTTGGTGGGGGCGGTGGGGTTCCAGTAGTCCCGCCAGTTGCTCCCGAATAGTCGCATTCTTGCGCCTCCTCCCAACCAGCAGGGATAGCATTTTCCGGATAGAATTCGGCCTGAGCTTGTTTATAGTCAGAGCAGTAACATTTCTTCATTCCACCGTGGCATACACGACCAGACGGAGGTTCCCATACCAGACAGTATCCACCAGCCTCAACCTGGGCACAGTAGTCCTCCCAACAGTCCATCAACGTGACAGGGTCTGGATAGATACAAGTCGTATTACTTCCCGGATTGAATTGTGTATCATGACAGAAACCCGTTGGGCAAGCCATTACAACAGTCGTGTTAGCAGCAGTGGTAGGAGAGGCCGGAGCAGTAGTCACAGCACCATTAGTGACGTCAGAAGGAGTGGTCAGAGCAGCGGCAGTGGAGCCCCCAGCTGGAGCTTGTGTCGAGTTTGAAGCGTTACCAAATCCTGTGGTATCATCACCAAGCACCCCCCAGACCAGCATACCCAAGTATACAAAGAACGGCTTCATCGTGGAGCCAATAATCAATTAACGCAGAAAGACGATTGAATTACTTGATGTCTAAGGCTAGCCTCGAGTTGTCTCTCCCACACAAGTCGTTGTGTTCCACTTATCGCAGAATATCTTTACTCGCTAGAGGAACAGTCGAAGGCTGTTCAGAGAATTCGAAAGAGAATAACAACTTTCAATTCCTCCTTTTGTTCATCACTGGTACATATGCTAATGCATCCAGTTGATTTCGAATGATCCACAAATATGTCTTCAATGGTATTGTTAAATCGAGTTCAGCAAACTCTCGAATGCTTCTCTGCCCTCCGACACCACTTACGCCGCGTTCATTCCACGCATTTGACAACACCACAGATTGATTATCAATAATTGATATAAGTCGCGACTAGGGAAACATCACCACAGACTGATTATCAATAATTGATATAAGCCAAGACTAGAGAAACATCCACGATCAGGCCAGGAGCGTGAAAGCGCTTCCGCGAAGGCTTATGCAACTGAGGACGCAAAACCGTCAATCAGAGCTCGAAAGCACGATTTGTACAGCAGTTTTGTGTCGGTGACCATACTTGAAATATGGACTCTGCCAACTATCATATAAAGGAAAGGACGCTTGTCCTAAGTTGAGTTGGTACATATAGATGACGTGCATCAGCACCCCACGAGAGGGGCTGCACATAATAGCAACCTAGAGCTTGGTCTCATAACCACAGCGAACAGCAAACGTTGACAAACATTCAGAGGACTTGGGCAGCAAGGATAGAGCCAAACACAGCAAGCCCTCCATTGACTAGACCAGTTGCACTGCTTGTAACAGGAGTAGTAGTAGTTTGCCCATTGTCGCCATGCCGATAGCCAGGATACTCGTCAGGAGACCCATTGTAGTCACAGTCAGGGGCCACCTCCCAGCCAGTAGGAACATCCGATGGCAACACGAACCGGCCTTGTACAGCCTCATATTCCGAGCAATAACACGGTTTATTGGTTCCAGAACACTTGCGACCAGATGGTGGCTCCCAAACAAGGCAGTAGGACCCCACCTGCACTTTATCACAGTATTTCTCCCAACAGTCCATCAATACAATGGGGTCAGGGTATATACAAGTCGTCGTACTCGGTGGGTTGAACTGCGTATCCCGGCAGTATTTATAGGGACAGACGAACACAGTCGGCGTTTTGCTCGGTGCCCCTGTTGTAGTTGCCGTTGTAGGGGTGATAGAAGTCGTGACGTTGCGCGACGCTGTCGAGGTCAGTGGTGCACTCCCCGACATGGAGGGCGTTGTTGAGGAGGGAGATAACGTAGTAGATGCCGAACCAGGAGACTGACTCGTCACACTCGGGACGCCTGTATAGCTTCCAGTCGATCCCGAGTCTGGCGATAATCTCCTCGTGGCACTAACAGCAGCAAACCAGACATAGATCAGTAAGACTCCAACGCTCTTCATAAGACAAACAGGAACAAGCAGGGAATGGAAAGTTCAGTACTCCTGCATGTCGGTGCACCCGAGAGCCTCATCCCCGTCGGGGACATAGCGTTGCACAATGCTGACCCAAGACCCGTGTTTTTGTGACAGTGGAGCTCTCAGATCGACAATCATATTCAAACATTGGCAAGTTAGCAAGAAGAGGCCCGAACAGTGGCCGAGAATAGCAATGTCAATATCGCCAAGGAAATGTAACCTCGTTTCCTAAGCACTGATATTTTCATGTGTGAGTTTATAGACCTCAATTTCACAGCAAAGTTTTCTCTCCACATGAATCCACACGAATCCGCTCTATGTTACGTTGATAAATCCATTACACGATTGACGACCACTCCTTTCAACAACATCTCTATTCAAATACCCCAAACCATTAACACCGAACGGAATGAACTTGTGTTGATTCAACTCGGAAACAGAGGCTACATCACAAGAGCAGTAGTTGAGTGATAATAATAATCTACGACACAGAAACAAGTGGTAAATTTAGTCATATACACAAACCTTGAAACCTCTTTCCTGATCCGCAAAGACAGGAGCTCACCGCCGCTTACATTGACCAACCAGAAGTGGACTCGGGTGAACAAAACACCTTAGCAGTATTTGATACCCTGTTAGTCTTTTCCTCACGACGAGATGCTTCTGAGTTCGTCGAGGAAGATAATGATGGTGATAATGCTTCTATCTTTACACATTCGGAGACAGGCATGAAGTAGTGTTATACAAAACACTTGGAATATAGTCGCAGAACACCGTATAGTAACTAGAATAACAGACATACATACTACTGTCAATTGATAGTAGCAGTACATAACTAGGAGAAACCGATAATACTTCAGAGAACGTTACCAATAACGAAGGTTCCGAGGGCCGCGCCACCTGCAACTGAAACCGCGGTTCTAATGCTGCTAGAGGCAGGAACGACCGGGGGAGGAGCCGGAGCCCTAGTAGTGCCAGTGGCTCCCTCATACACACATTGCTGAGCCGCTGACCATCCATCAGGCATTTGATCGGGATAGTAGTGTTTCACAGTCTCCGTCTGATAATCCGAACAATAGCACTTCTTCATACCACCATGGCACACACGACCGCTATCAGCCTCCCAGACGAGGCAGTATCCACCAGGCTCAATCTGAGCACAGTAGTCCTCCCAGCAGTCCATCAGTGTGACTGGGTCGGGCGTAATGCACGTGTTGTTACCAGGATTGAACTGATAGTCGAGACACCAACCAGTAGGGCATGCAGGAACTTCACCAGCAGGCACAGGTGTCGTACCAGTCTGAGTACCGTTGTTGTCACCACCAGTAGTGCCATTGGAGAGCGAGGACGTAGGACCATTAGGGGAGCTTCCTTGCGACGGAGCAGTAGTCACAGCAGGACCAGATGGCGCCGCGCTGCTGTTGCCAGCAGATGTCGTTACGACAGTACTGTTGTCAGCAGCAGCAGCCCCAGAAAGGGCGATCAAGTACACGGTACTTACAGCGAGTGATTTGAAGAGCTGCATGAATAGAAACACGAAGGGAAAGTAGTAACTTCGAGAAATACTATTCGTCTCCAGCACACAAGGGGTAGCTAGAGCTTCGTCACTGCTAGCACGCAATCTCAACTTCTTCCCATAACAGACTACAACATTCCTGTAGTAAAGGCAACAACACCAATAAACACAAATCCCCACGAAGACTAATAATAACGTGTAATGTTGGTAGAGAAACGTTTGGACAGTTCTTAAAGTACATTTTAGTGAGAGCCACAGTAAACCACTTCAGCTCAAACCCACAGCTGAACACGGCCATCTCCCATCGTGAGGAGGACCCAAGGTTGATGAGGGTGCCACGAACAAGATAGGATTCTGCCACCATCCTTAGGGCGTAGCTTCTTCACTGGCACTACCAGCGGATTCGACATAGCATCATTGTACCTTCAAACGACAAAGCAGTAACACAAAAAAGGGGACAACGGCGACACAATTCCGATTCGGTAGGGTCATGCATGCTGCTGACTTACACCTTCGCGTGGAATATATGAGCACTGCCATCATCAGAACAAGTCGCCATCAGAGGGAGCCTCCCAGCGGCCAAAGGATGAAACTCAACATCCCGTACCACTCGCTTGTGGTACCTACCATGAGAACAGTGTGATAAAGAACATCACGGGAGGCCTACCGCCAGGTCTTCCAAGGCTTGTTGCCAAGCTCGTTATCGAACCAACACAGCCTTCGGTCCTGACTAACTATGGTCAAGTGCTCACCAGTACCAGGGAAGACCGAAATAGCCATGATATGCTGCGCCCCCGAGACATAGGTGCGCACCAGTGACTGAGCTTTCAAGTCACATAACCGAACCTGATAATAACGTGAATAACACCTGTGAGTGAAATCAAATCTGCACGCGAACACATCGCCATCTCGAATGTGCACGCGTGCACAAACTCCACAATTTCCAACTCACATTCTTCTGAGTGCAGATATAAAACTGCGGTTTTCGTGGGTGGAAAGTCGATGCCTGTATCTTCCCTCCCTTCGACTTGCTAAACGGTCGGATAGTCTTCTGGGACCTCAGGTTATGTATCACACATTGAGACCTCACTTGGACAGCATTGGGCGCCACATGTGATAAATACCATCCTACATAAACCACTCAGTGTTGCATAAAGTATAACCCCAACCTACCCCTGGGATGCCACGTTAGCTTAGTGATATCAGCACGCTCATCAGCCCTAATCAGAAGCCCCTCGAAACCCGGCGCATCAGTGACTGCCTCCCAATCCCTGACAATCAACAATAACCAACCCCGCAAGAACCACCACCCCGAGCTCACCCATCCTCGACCGGTGCTAGAAGCTCCACACTAGCGTTGGATCGTCTTGACTCGGACTCCTCATCACCGGGAGCATCTTCAGCTTCCTCTTCCTCCTCCTCTGCCGCCGGCGCTGCCTTCACACACTGCGGCCTGATAGATCGAATGAAGCCATGAAATATACTCCACTACTACACGATTACCGCAGTAGCTCTACCGTTCCATTGTTAGTGCCCACAGCCAAGATGTCGGAGTATTTAGGATGCCACGCCACACACAGTGGTGACACGTCGACCTCAGCCTCAACCACTGAAGAAAAAGGACTTCCTCGACGATCCACACCAAAACGTCGTCATCATTCGTCATGAAAACTCCAAACTTTCCCAACCACCCACACTACACTCTGCATTGTCATTCTTCTGCTTCACCACAGCCTTATTCGGACCCCTGTGCAAGAGGCAGCATCCACTCAGTGTGTCCCATAGCCTCAAACCATCAGCAGCGCACGTCGCCAACAGTTCCCCACTGAACAGGGCAGGACGTAATTTCCCAAAGGCGTGGTATGTAATGACATCTCACGTGACATTGAAGCTGCTATCAGTGACCTTTTCACTGTGGCCCTTGAAATCGACCCCCACAGTAGTCGGGAAAGGTCGGAGGTCGGAGGGCGAGGGCAATTGCGGCAACAACGACAACGGATCTGATCATAGCGTATCAACCCGTAAAAAGGTCGCGCCAGCATACCAACGTTCATCTTCTTTTTCACTACTCGAGGGCAAAGATAGAGGTCAAGGCATCGCTCGAACCGCTCTTTGAGGAAGTCTCGATAGAAGGGAACATGCCGTAAACATGCGAACTTCTGCGGCATGTAGTTCTGCTTCCTTATGCTATCATCACCAGCCTCCCATTCAGCCTTCTCCGCCTATCACAGTGAGCATAGGTCAAAGTCACACGGTGAGTCCTTACGTCATCAAAGAGGTACTCCTCAGGAGGGTTATAACTCTCACCATGAGTAGGCAAGGCCTGTTTCGGTGCCGGTATTGGCGCTGGGCCTAAGACGGATTTGCGAAAACTCCGACTAAGTGAAATGCGAGTAAATTACCCTTCAGCTTTCTACCCTCATCTCCCTCTTCCTCGTCAGCCCAAGCGTCAAACACTTCCTCCTGAGACCGCGGCACGAAATTAGATTTACTCAAGGAGTGGTATGAATTTACTTCCTCCTCCTTTCCAGGCTTCTCCTCCTTAGGCTTGATGATACCAGCCCTTATCAGCTTTATCAACCTCTTGACCGTCCGAGCCTCGTCCTGGTCTGGCATGAAGGACTTCTTCGACGGGTAACGGGTTCTCAGCGGATGAATCTTGTCCTCGATGCGATCTTCGTACTCGACCTGTCATCATAAACTCGTAAATGCGACAGCAGCAGCCTCAAGAGCGGAAAATATTAATGGTTTCTCAGCTGAGCGCGGGAAATTCAGGTAGAAGTGTACAGAAACCAACAAGGATTTCCCGAAATCTCCAAACATTTTTTATATTGTCACCAACACACATAGATGGACATGTGCATATTCCCCCCCACTGAGCAGCCCTATGAGCCTACCTGGAATTCCTCATCCTCATCACCGTCGCCACGACCAGTAGGGAAGAAGCCCTTCCGTATGCGTCTGAGGCAAGTCTAGCACAATATAGGTCGGTTAGCACTCACTGTATTATTCTAAGGTCGGTGTCGGTGAGTTTGATTTCCCTGTCATTCTTGATGTCAGTGATGGTACGCCAGGCATCCGGATCCTCGGCCTGATCATCAACACGCCCTCCCCCTCTACTTATATGAGTTGATTCACAATCCTGTAATGATCTTAGATAATTGAAGCATGTTATAAATCATAATATAGTCGAAAAATATAATTATAAAGGGTATGTTGGTAATAGGGATCGCCAACGTGATCACACTACCGCTCTGAGTAAAGTGTCTATCTCGGAAGTCTTCACAGTGCGGGCAATTTTTTTGCCAGAAATATCATAGCCGATGTGGTCGTGGTTGTCGAGATACCATTTCAAGGGCACTTTACCAATACGGTTGCGAGTGTACCTAATACGCAGTCTGCCACCGTTCTCTATGTGCGATCGCTCACTCATCATCCGAGTCGTCCGAGTCGTAGTCGTCATCGTCAGTTTCGGAAGATTCCTCCTCCCTGAAAATGGTATCAAAATCCACGACAAATCGAATCAGCAAGTCCACTAAGCCAGTCTGACTTCACCCTGGTCATGCCCCCAACTACTACCCCTCATCATCATCGGTACTGCCATGCGTACTTGCATTATCAACAACGTCCTCGCCAATCTCGAAGCCGGGAAGTGCCTTAGAGTCTTCGATCTCTTGCAGGGCCGCATCCTCCTCATTGACAGGCTTGGAAGCCTCGGCCAACACTTGGCGAGTCTTCTTTGCAGAAGGCATGGCAAAGGGACTGGGACGACGACGTGACTTGTCACAAATTCGGAACGATAACGATTATGCAAAAGTGCGCGAAAAAAACCTATATCGGAATTTTTCATATAAACGGCGATGTTATCTCCCATTATAGTCACCAATCAGTGTTTTTCCTATGTCCGGCCCCTTTCCCCATACGGACGATGTTGTGGACATCTCGAACGCAAAAATATCTTCCATCGACTTGGCCACCGGCAATCGGACCATTTATGCCAAAGCTGCTGAGGAAACAAGATTAGACTTTCCAGCGAATACAGTCAGAAATTCCAAGTAGAATTGACAGGACCACATGTGTGGGGGAATGAACGTATCTTTGAGTTTAGATACCAATGGTGGAGTTTTCTTCCGGCTGCGTTGTACCTGCAATTTCGGCAAGCTATAAATTTCTATTTCCTAGTCATCATAGTGTTACGCAGCATACCTAGTCTGAGCTCACTAAGGCCCGTGTCTGACGCTATGGCACTGTTCTTTGTAAGCCACCGAGGTCAACCTTAGAAACGTCGGTTACTTCAGGTGGTGTCGGTATCAGTATTACGAGAAGGGTTGGAGGACTATCACGTCCATAGGGAAGACGCTAGGGTCAATAGCACACCTTGCTTTGCTAGGAGGAGGGATTTCGACAGTACTTGCCGGTCCTAGATGAACCTACATTTCCATGGCGTATCTCAGGCGACCCTGAGGAAGATACATGGGAGGTCATTAAGTGGATGGACGTGCAAGTAGGAAAATCTTCGCAGTGCGTAGGTCAAGATCGGCGACATCTTAGGTCGGTGACATCCTCCTTGTTTATTGCGATGAGGCGGTACCTGCTGATATGGTCGTGCTGGGTAGTAGTAGGGATGGCGAGCTCAATGTAAGTCCGATTAACGACGAATTCGGGCCACACCAATGTCCGGGTGGCAGATCGAAACCGCATCGTTGGACGGCGAAACGACGTTGAAGCCTAAGTTCTCCGCTTCTACGGCGCTCGAGTCGCATCGCGAGAGGATAAGGAGGTATGCCAGCCTGGTGGGTAAGACAGGTAGTGGTGTATTGCCTTAGGCATACGACTACAACGATAGCTGAGCCTCCTTCACCATCGCTGGGCAAGAGGCTAGATGACGGCGCGGTTGTTACTTGTGGTGCGCCTGTTGGCAGTCTGGACGTCTTCCATGGTGTTCTCAAGATGCGTGAGGACGGCGCTCCGGTAGTAGTGGTGGAGGGAAATCTGTTGTAGGGCGTCGAAAAAAATTCACGAATTTCCTAACTTTTTTGAGAAACTTTGTGTTTTTTTCCAGAGTTTGTTATTTTCAAGGATTTCAGATACCGTTATCGGCCGACAACTTGGTCCCTCGTGAGGCCATTTTGAGGAATGCCGAATGGATATACGGCATGGCAGTGTAGGAAGCCTTTCCTGGGAATCATCCAGAAACCTATAATTTTTTCGGAGGGAAAACTAATTTTGAAGTTTCCACATGGTTAGGAACCCATTCTCCAATCAGTTTTCCATGTTGATATCATCACGTTAGAAACCTCTGGGAAACGTAATTTTTTCGAAGCCGGATAGGTATCTGGGCCTCCTGTAAACCCCAAATAGGTATACCGGACCGGACACTAAAGTGATGGTAGGACAGAACACTCCAGTGGCTAAGGTCAGCAAAGTACAGAGGAAATTGGTCCAGATGGTGAGTATGAGTATCATGACATGTGTTAAGGAAGCGTTATAGGTTCTTATAGTACTGGGCATTCAAATGGTGATGTGTTTGAGCATGGGCATCGGCAGCTCTATGTCGTCCTTGGGTAGATCTAGTTCGACAATTCCCTGGTATATTGCGGGATATTCTTCAGTGTCAACGGTAATACGTGAAGTGGCCTCTGTAACGAGAATTGGCATTTCTTATAGGCAGTCGATTTCATCATAACGGTCGTGTCTTATATCCCTATACTGCAGTCTTTGGTGCCGCTATCACTGATGGTCACTTTGGAGATGGTCCGGTTATTGCAGAGTTATTTTATAGAGTAGTGATGGCTCTGTGTTGGAGGGTAGGAGTGCCGATGGGCTCAGATACGACACTAGGATGCGGTATATGGGCAGAAGTGCGGTTTGCCGTACTACTACTATCAACGAGGATTTAGGCCAAATTGGGTATATATTCTCGGACAAGACAGGGACTTTGACGGCTAATGAGCTCCGTTTACGTGCCGTAACAGTTGGTCATGTGCATTACGGAGGGCCGGTCGGCTCCCCTGGAGGAGGCAGTCGCCAAGCCAAGGATAGTCAGGAGTTTGCTGGCCTAGGTGGTGAAGATGACGATGAGGAAGGTGGTGGTCATATCGTCCTTACTTGCAATAACGAAGTTTGTATATTTCAGGGGAGGCCTGTCCGCCGGCACGGTTCGATCGGTCCCTTTTTATGAAGCACTTGCGGGATACGACAGATGCCAATCCCGTAGGGCTGGATGCAGGGGCAGGAGTGAAGATGGAATCTCAGAGGGACATATTACGTCAATTTGCTAGCCTTATGGCCACGTGTCATTCTGTTGCACCCGAGTAAGGAACGTTTTCACCCGTGTTACTCCGTCCGTTGGGGTAACGATATGTCCTGGTCAGTTTCGGTACTGCAGCTGTAGCCAGAAGTGCCAGGATGAGTATGAGTGTGAGGCACGGGTCGCAGCGGCGCTCTGTGGTGGCGAGTAGGCCTGAGGGGTGGACGCCGAAGTATGCTGGAGAAAGCCCCGATGAATGCTGCCTGGTGGAAGCCGCTGCACTTTGCCTTGGGTACTACGGCAGTAGGGGAGTTGGTTTAGTATTGTGATAATAGGTATAAGCTGATTGAGAGGGAGCAGGCTCGTTTGGTCGTGGAGGTTGATGATATGACTGTCGGACTCAGCCGAGAGGAATGGCGTGTACAGGGGACGATACCCTTTACTAATGAGAGGAAGAGGAGTACTGTTATATTGGAGCCACCAGGGGATGATAATGATGTAGTATCATGCGTTTGAGATTGGTGTGGTATGAGAGTCGCCAACTTGACGGTATCAGGTACTGTATGTGTACACTAAGGGGGCAGATGATGTTATGCTGCCACGACTAAGCGACCAACAAACTGGATGCCAGGGGGTGACTGCATCTGTGGTGGCCGCCGTGAACAGGTGACACTGCGTAGTGTTGTGGGTTTGAAAAAGGTTGTGGTCAGATATAGTCTCGAGGGATTCCGTACGCTCATATTTGCGATGAAGGGAATATTAAAGGAACAATGGCATGAATATAAGAAAAGGGTAAGAAGCTTCGTCGGGCGCAGCGAGGGGGGGAATTGATGGGCTTTTAGATGAACGATATAGCACTCATGGAGCCTGGTAGTGTTAAGGAGAGTCTACTCGAGGCGATATATGAAGAGGTAGAATCGGAGTTAATACCATTAGGATGTACCGGGATGGAGGACAGACTGCAGGAGCATGTAGGTGTATTTCGTGATTCTTGGGATCGGCGATTAAGGCTGTGAAGGAATCAATGACTTTACGCGTTCTATGATAGAATACGCTTTTCTCATGTCATTTTGGCTACAACGGAGTTTCACCCGTGATATGAAAAACACTAGCGAAAAACACATTTCACGACTATTGCAGGGCGTGAATATCGCGTTTTTCACGGAGGTTTACGCCACTTCACGTAAAACGGGTGAAACCTCAATGTAGAAGGGTGGATAACTCACATTTGTTGGGGAACTGTGCTCAGGTTCCGGAGGCTATTGTGAAGCTGAAGGGAGGCGGTATAAGGGTATGCATGATTACTGGTGATAAGCTTGGCACGGCAATTGAGATCGCCAAGACTTGCGGCTTGGTGAAGGAGACGGCCATGAAGTGGCAGAGGGATGGTATGTGTTTGGGGTCGAAGGCTATGGGCAGGCAATCGCTGGTGATCTTTGATTTTGAGGACCCTGTGGAGTCTTGGGGGCAGCTCAAGAGGGTCGCAGATGAGCTCGTAGGGGGGAGGGATGATTATGGTTGGAGTATCCTGGATGCTGGTAGGCTGGGATGGAGGAAACGCAGAAGAGTGATATGGACTTCGCCATAGTCATCAGCGGCAGGAGCCTGGGGCACGTGTTAGATGATATATACGCTGAGGAGAGGGCTGTTGAAGGAGGTAGTAATTTTGGTATGTTGTTGGAAAAATAGACAGTGTGTGGGTTGCATTAATAGAGAATGCCTGTTGTATGATCCGGTCTGGAAATAGATTTTGACAATATTGAGAATATCCAATACTTCGTCGTTTCAAGTTGGATTGGTTGATGAGGATTTGACGTTTCAGATGACGTCCTGGTGGAGAGTCTGACGTGCCTTCTTATGGAGCGTGTGGGGGTGGTAGTGTGTCGAGCTACTAACGATCAGAAGAGCAAGTGGTAGTGGGAGGGAGGCGGATGATGATAGGAAGTCTACCTTTAGACTACACTATATGACTGTTCATCGTGAAGGGCGTAATACTCCGTGAAAAAGCCGATATTCGTGCTATGCAGTAGTCGTAAAATACATTTGTCAGTTTTGCTCTTCATAAGACGCATATAGAAGGTTCACCCGTTGTTATAGTTGTATATGTTCTGTTGCCGATAACGCAATTGTTTTTCACGAAGTGAATTGTATAATATGTTTTTCACTAGTGTTTTAATATTACAGATGAAACTCTACAATATTATGGCATCATCGTCATTAACAACGTATATTTATATATAGCATCCACTACCCGGAGTGTGGTATGTTTAGGTGTCATTAGTCATGGATAGGGTAGGGAGCAAAGGAGCCCTTTGTCTGGCTATAGGGGATGGGGCCAACGACGTACCCATGCTCAACAAAGCTCATGTCGGGATAGGTAGTAGTAGTGGGTAGTGGGCTGATGTGATGGTTGTTACCTCAGCTGTATTTGGAAAGGAGGGCACTGCGGCAGTCCAGAATGCTGATTTTGCCATACCACAATTCTGGCATATCACCAGGCTGTTGTTGGTCCATGGGCGATGCTGTTATTTGCGAATATCTAAACTGGTCGGTCAGTGGACTCGTATGGGTTGGTTGTTGTTGGTGATGTTCTGTGTAGGTGCTTTACTTCTTTTTCAAGAATATGGTGGTGACAGTGCCTCAGTGGTTGTATGGTATGGCGAATGGTTACAGCGGAGCGACGCTTTTCGATGAGTATTATCTTACGTTTTTCAACCTCATATTTACCAGTATTGCACCTTTCCTATTAGGAGTAGTAAAAGTTATCGGGAGAATCTTTTACGTGTTTCTGCCTCAGGTTTTCGATCGGGATGCTTCCCCGGAGTTTGACAAACTTTACGATCTTCCACATGTGTCTGCTGAAGTGATAAGGAAAGGTTATCCGAAGCTGTAGGTTGTTGATCTAATTCGCTCGTAGTAGTTGACTATGATGTTTTTAGATATTATACGGGCCGGCTAGATAGGATGTTCAGTCGGGAAACGATAGTCCTCAGTTGCGCTGTGGCATTTACTTGTGGGTTTATATGTTATGAAGGAGCTGTACTCTTGGTAGGAGCTCACGAGGCAGCAGTTGGAGGCCTCTGGTGAGAGAATTTGTCGCGCGCCATGAAATTACTTAAATCAGGTTGACATCAGTCCTATGTTACTCGGCAGTGATCTTCCTGGACCTCGCGGTGTTGTTGGTGATAGCTGAGGAAATCAATCTACCCTTGGCCGCCTCTATAGCGCTGTCGCTCGCCCTTTACATAGTGTGGTAAGTCAGCAGCGTGGTGGCGATTATCGAATTTCCCTTGAGAAGAGCTATTGATTCTTGTTTCCCTATCACCCTGGTACATGCCTACTGAACCCTCTCACAAAATAATAGAACATACATTATTTTCGATTTCTCTGTTATTACTGCGACTCAGGTTGTGAGATTTCGTGTGTGAGGGTATCACTTATGTAGGAACAAAAATATATCAGAGTCGTATCATTATTCGCTCGCCTTAGTAAAATTTCTGAAACGGTCAATTCTTCCGCGCTTCCAAAAAAATAGAACCCACCAAGGTTATCTTAAATCTTCATATTATTACAGTTCGGATCTGTCAGGCTGAAGGTGTATTCGTTCGACCCAGGCTCAAGAGTGGCTTATCTGAGTTCCTATGTCATGGGCATGCCTTCCTTCTACCTCTCTGCAGTGTTCTCGGCCCTATTGAGTGTGCTTATACCGGTTGGTATTGGTGGTTGGTATAAACGACATGCATCTTCGTTGAGGGTAACATGGCAGCTGGCACGCAGCAGGCCTGCGGTGAGTCGGGCTACAGTGTCGGTCTCAACTCGCCCACTGTCGATGTGAATTCTGATCGTGCTTGTATGTTTCGGAATAGGGCATAGTAGTATGGGAAAATATGCACATGTGTTGGTAACGAAATGATAATTTCGAGGAATTTAACTTCTATAGTTAGTGTGGAAACCCCCAAGTTCAGTTGAGTAAAGCGAACATATATTTCACCACAGGGTCATGATGCTAGTCTCACTGCAAGTAGTGTTAATGTGAAGTATTGGTTCAGGTGAAGCGGGCACACGTTATTGCGGAAAAGCGGGAGGCTGTAGTGAGTAACGCTGGAGGAGTATCGACGGCAGATCTGCTATCGGATGATGCTGGAGAAGAAGATGATGAAAGAGTGGTAGACGTTTGAAGGTCTACTGGGTATGTTACTGTCATGGCATGCCTCCTAGCTGTGCTTTTGCACGTCTGTGTTATGTCATGATGATGTTGTGTTAGTGGGAGGATGGCTGGTATGACGAGTGTAAGAATCTGCGGCGATATTTTGGGCGAGCGCGTAATTTCATGGCGCGCGAAATTGTAGACGCATTTCTATGTAGTGGTGGCACCTAAAGGCAGCAGGATAATATTTTTTTCTATTGGGCATATGGCGTTCATCCGCTGCGTTGGTGGTATCCTCCTCTTGGACGAGGAGGGAAGGCGACTTGCTGCTAAGTATGGGAAAGTAGTATGCCGGGCTGGTCGTAGTGGGACAGGGTGGCAGGTACTATGATGAAAACAAATTTACGGACCTTGTTAGTGAAAAGAAATTTGAGAAGAATCTCATGGTGAAAACGAGTCGACTTAATAACAGGAATGAGGGTAGTGGCGGCTGGAAATTCGCACTCCTTGAGGTTGGCGTATTATTTCAGTGGAAGTGGCACTGGTGGACGAGTACGTCGTTTTGGTGCGGCAGTCGAATGACGTTGTATTTGCGGTACGCCCTATACGTTTGCTTTCTCGAGCTGATCTCAGGAGTTTGTTCATCAACTTTTGGAGTTTATATAAGAATAAGTGTGGAAGTATCACGAAACCAACGAGAATTTACCAAAATTTCCTCAAATCCGTTTATTGTCACTAACACATGTAAATGAGCATGTGAATATTCCCCCCACACTGCGGGCCTGTGCGTAGGTACTTGCATGTGAGAGCGAGAATGATATCATGATGTTGGATTTTGCAAACAGTTTATATCAAGTTTTATGCAACATAACTCAGTGAGTAGGTTGGCCGTGTTGGTCGTAGAGAATCATCCAGAAACTAATAGTGTTCCTGGGGGGACTCATTTTGAATTTCCCGCATGGTTAGGAACACATTTTTCAATCAGTTTCCTATGTAGATTTCATCACGTAGTTAGGAACACATTTTTCAATCAGTTTCCTATGTAGATTTCATCACGTAGTTAGGAACACATTTTTCAATCAGTTTCCTATGTAGATTTCATCACGTAGTTAGGAACACATTTTTCAATCAGTTTCCTATGTAGATTTCATCACGTAGTTAGGAACACATTTTTCAATCAGTTTCCTATGTAGATTTCATCACGTAGTTAGGAACACATTTTTCAATCAGTTTCCTATGTAGATTTCATCACGTGGTTAGGAACACATTTTTCAATCAGTTTCCTATGTAGATTTCATCACGTAGTTAGGAACACATTTTTCAATCAGTTTCCCATGTAGATTTCATCACGTGGTTAGGAACAACATTTTCCTCATTGTTTTTAAACTCTGGGAGGGTGTTATCTCGCAAGGCTAGATGGGTTCCCGCTGGGTCGTAGAGAATATTTACGTTGTTAGTGCCAACGTGTGCCGTAAGAAGATTCTCGAGAAGTTGGACTTGGTTTTTCTAATGATCGATGAAGCTGTTGAAAAAGGGTAATTTGAGATGGTATGCATTAACTGAAATTATTTGGAATTTTTCCAGAGTGGTATTGGAGACGGAGTCTGAGGTCATCACATCGCGGATCAAGATGCAGAACGATGAGGCCTCTACTACTGCTAGCGAGGATTTGCCTACGAGCTCGACTGCTAGGACGACGACACTGCAGGGTAGTGGTGTTACTACTATGGAGTTTCATCCGTTTTACGTGAAGTGGTGTAATACTCCGTGAAAAACGCTAAATCCGCGATATGCAGTAGTCGCGAAGTATATTTTTCTTCATATCACGGTCGTGAAACTACAATGTACAATGAGTGGTAGGTTATCCTGGATCGGGTCAAGAGGCCTCATTCAAGTCGGCATTGTCGAGCGTCCGTGACCAGATCGGCAACTTCTTGAGTCGGTAAGTGATGACTATTGGAGAGGGGGCGCTTCCTTGTTATAGTAGTGGTTGGGTTTCTGATGGTTGCGGTGGATATTTCATCCTCATCATCAAATGGTTAGTGTTTTTTACTATAGTATTTACCCAGTATGTCGGGGCTTGGGTTCATGGCAATGCATCCCGAGATGGCCTCTGCTGCTTATGGGCTCAAGGAACGGACACATCGAGGTGGGTGAAGGGGGAAGGGAGTAGTTGCGGAGCGAGCGAAGCATATACCGCAACAACAGGCACTTGCGTGTTGTGCGTGCGTGCGTGCGTGCAGAATTATTCTGGCTCAACTACGGAGCGTGAGAGGCTATCAGATAGGTCAAACGACTCCTCTTTATGCGGAGGTGTTGGGAAAATCGGCGAACAGCTCGAAGAGATATGCACGAAAAACTTTAATGATAGAGAAATGTCCTACCCGGGGATCGAAGCGGGGACCTATGTAAAATTCATTGATTGAGTCCATGGACGTGGAGTCAGTGAGCTCCGCCCCTTCGTCACCTAGTAGGAAGTATTTGATGATCGGGCTCAGCACGTTCCTTATGGTGTGAAAATGCTCGTATGTTATGTTGACAGAAATGATGCATTGATAGTGTTGTCTTTGCTCAGGTGAGGTACCGGATGAAAACCTAAAGTTGCGGTTGACGATTGTGGAGGAGGTTTCGGGATTCTCCGAAAACTACAGATTGAAGGACACATGTGATTTGGGGGCAGCCTTTCGGCTTTTTATTAGTGCCTACGATAAGGAGCATGAGGCGGAGCGGAGCAGGAGTAATACTAGAGGTCGATACTAGATTGGTAGAGAGTTGTGGTATGTAGATGGCCTTATTGGGAAGTTCGCCTATACCTATGCTGGTAAGGCCGTGTACAGCGACCAGCGCCCATTCGATATCAAAATCAATAATGGAGACACTATCAAGGCAACACGGCAAACGTAGTATGCGGTAGTAGGTCAGTGTTGGACTGAATCCATTTCCAGATTCGCAGACATGGTGTAGAGGGAGGTCTCTTGTTCCTATAACCTCACATTGCAGGATTGGCTTTACCCTTATTGTTGTTTATTATTATAGCGTCACTTACTGTGTGAGTTTCTATCCATTTCTGCTATGTTGAATAGTAGCATTCATTACTGCCTCCCACTGATGTGATTTTTGTTATGAGGAGGACTTTGACTGGGGACTGTGTTGGTCAGCCATTCTTGACACTGATGATAAAGCATCCACGTTATCCCAATGGTCCCCCTCCTCCAATGTGTGGGGTGATATCAGTATATGCTCGCCCTAAGGACGGCAAGCCTGTGGACCCTACAGTCTATCCTTACTCGGTGAGTCCCTTTCTCAGTAGCCTTGGAGGTAGTGTATCAATTCAGTTGCCTCCTGGGAGTAATATTCGGCCATCGGCCAGAGCCCCTCCTCCTCCACCGGTAATGGCATGCATGGGCGTATCTTTGGGCGAGATCGTTTCTTTGCAGTGCGCACCACCTCCGTATCCTCCTCCTGATATCATAGTACAGCAAGAATCTGCCAATACTAGAGTAATGGGAGTATTGTACTAGTCGTAGTAGTAGCGTTTTATGCTGCTTAGATGGAATATGTGGACCGTGAGGTGGAAGTGCCAGTAACCAAGGTCGTTCATAAGATTATTGAAATTCCAGTACCGCAGAAAAGCGTCAACAAACCTGTGGTGAAGACTGTCCAGAAATTCATAGAAGTGCCACAAGTAGTTCTGAAAGTGTCAGGTGGGAACTTGTGAGTTGTTTAACAGGTAGAGTATGTTGACAAGTACGTGGATGTTCCTGTGAAGAAGTACGTTGATGTGGTTAAAGAGGTCAAGGTGCCTCAGGTGGACCTTAGCAGTCGATGGTCGTTCGTCGACTTTGTGGTGATAGGTCGTAAAAAAGTATGTCGAGAAGTTGGTCGAGTATACTCCGCCAAGCTCCTCTAGGACCTCCTCTGAGGCCGCCTCACAAGGCGACCAATGCGAGGACTGTGGGACAGTGGCTGCTGGCTGAGAGTCGGCTTTACCAGCCTTGTTCTTATCCTCAACATTATCATCATCATGCTGCTACTGTCTTTTGATAGCGATGTTAATACATTTCTTGCTTTGTGTTGACAGTGGGACGGAGGATTGGTCGAAACATGGTTATCGCCTTGAGGTGACAGTCGCATGCTGTTCTGATTTTTTCGCGATCAACAGGATTTTTCCTCATCGGAGATCTCAAGTATTTATGGCACCTGCAGCCCGTCGCCGTTCCCATGAGTCTATTGCCTCGCTGTCATCTGTGAAGAGTCTCGAGGCCCAAGAGAGTCGAGAGAGCGTTAAGGTTGGAGGCACTCCTGACTTCACTGCTATCTTCAACGTAGTCATGACGGCTGTTGGTGTTGGGCTGCTCGCTCTCGCCAAGGCCACTGCCAGTGTTGGCTATGCAACAGGCATTTTCTATATGCTGGTTTGTGGTGTCCTAGGGTGGTGCATGGTATACCTTTTGTATAGATGCAGGGTTATGGCCCTAACTCTGGGGCTCGATCACGTTCCCACTTATGAGGATATTGGTCGGGCTGCGTTCGGAAGAATCGGCCGTGTTGTCGTCGCGATAAGTCTACACATCTCCCTTGTTGGTACGTCTTGTGTGCTCATGCTTCTGCTAGGGCAAAACTCTCATCACATATACGATGGTATCGGAGTCAATATCTGGATTGTTATTTGGGCTGTCATTCTCACGCCTGTAAACTGG
The DNA here is from genome assembly GCF_000006405.1 of Perkinsus marinus ATCC 50983. Classification (NCBI taxonomy): domain Eukaryota; phylum Perkinsozoa; order Perkinsida; family Perkinsidae; genus Perkinsus; species Perkinsus marinus. The sequence goes on from NW_003211409.1 coordinate 697,087, forward strand.
CTTAAGACTATGCGTGAGATTGGATTCATGGCTAGCACTGTGGGAGTCTTTTCCATCGTAGTCACCCTGGTAGGGCTTACAGCAGCCGGCTTTTCTCAAGCTTATTCGGCGAGTGCGCCTTACGAAGCGATCGTACCAAAGCCGCTCTCTATTATAGGAGGATACACTACTTTCTCCTTCGCCTATTCGGTCACGTGTAGCACGACGACAGTGACACATGATATGCGTCATCCCACTCACGCTCCCAAGGTGTTCGCTATCTCTTTTGCTGGCCTTATCTCCATATATGGTCTGGTGACTTTGGCTGGGTATCTTGGTTGGGGCCAGAAGCTTTTATGTTATGACAATGTGCTCGAAGCCATGTCCAAGGATGCTTTTGGGTATGTATCTTTCATTGGTATTATCATACTCTCTGCAACACATTATGCAGTATTATTACATCCATCATGCCGTGCTATAGAGTATCTCACTGGGCTCGAGAAAGGAACGACCAAAGCCCGAAGGTTGGGCCGCTGGCCGACACTCCTCATTACAAGTGGCCTACGGAGCCTCCTTGTGGTCGTCACTGCGGTGATTGCCATCACAGTACCCAATTTCTCGTTACAGATCGATCTTCTTTCAGCTGTAACTTACACGCTTATACATTTAATATTTCCACCGTTGTTCTACATGAGACTGAAGCATAAGTCAGCCGGGTATGGTAGGCCTGATAATATGAGTTCTACCAAAGGGAAACTTTTAACTGTATCACTTCTGTTGCTCATGGCTATCGCCTTGATGGCCTCCGGGGTCACCATTTACAAGACTGTCCAACCCGGCCCCACACCTGTCGTATGCCAACAAACAGAGATGGCCAGTGCTGAAGCAGCTGCACAAGGCAAGGACGCCTCGGGCCTGGAAGTGGTTGATATAGAGGACTGGAATGAGACCGAGATCGACAATGATAGGGATCTACGTGATGACTATGATGCTTCTGCAAATTACGAGATGTTGGCGGATGGGAAGACGGTAGGTTATAGATCAGAAGAGGAGGGATTAGATGAAAGATGGTATTAGAAATATTATTCAAGTTATCGAGAATTCTTTTGACCTTTCATTTCAGGAGATTGTGTGTTGCGTCATTTAACAGTGGATAATGCACCAAAAAACTAACGGTGTAGGAATACATCGTACAAGGATATATCCGACCAGTAAGGATATCATCTCGGTGGTCAATTTCCAACAGCTTCTGTTATCTATGACGGGCAGATTTCGTCGAGGAGGGTCCCGAAGTAGCTCTAGCATGTCTGCATTAGCTTACTGAGGATATAAATGGAGCGCGTACTTAGGAATAGAACGACTACGGCTTTCTGTCAGACTTGCACCTAAACTAGCCAGTCGAGTTGAGTTGGAACGCGACAAAACATCTCAACCAAGGCGAGTTCGAGGCCACTAACCTATTCCGATAGTGGCTTCATACTGGTTGATGAGGGGATGCTGGAAAAACGACGAGGAGCATGCTAATGACGGTGTCACTGTAGATGATCAACACTTCTAGATAATGATCGGGTCTTATCGCATTTACATTCCACGGAGGTGACCGCCGCGAAGCATTGTTGAACGTAGACAGCTCCAACAGATACTACATACTCCAACGTATACTACTCTTCGTCCTCCCGCTCTGTAGAAGCGTCTCCTCGAACCTCAAAGGGCAAACCATCGCCCTCGTCGCTGATCAAGATATTCAACGGGTCCAAACCCTATACCTCGAATGCTCAGTACTCCCTGCAGATTGGGAATCGGGAAGATCTTTGAGTAGAACCTGATAAGCGTTTACCGTACCTCACAACAACTCATCCCATTTCCCCGTGGCCATCGTGTTAGCTTCTATATCATCTTATCCACCCGGAATGTCCACACATTTCATGGACATGTCCGCATCTACGCCGAACCGAATCATGAGTGATGAAGCTGAGCACACGCAAGGAAGATTCAAGCCCGGTAACGAGAGTTTAACTCAACAGAGAGGTGGGTCAGTGACTTACTTCCATTACCAATGATCACTTAGCTGGTTCAATCCTGTTGACACCACTCTGTGCTAACTCTTTCCGGCACTGATCCGTGAGACCCTGCAGAGTAACGTGAAGGAGAGCATCACAGCGGAGCGATGCTCACCTGTGTGTACATGTCAGGTAGATGGATGTACCTCACAACGCTGCCTCGTATGAAGCAATTACGCAAGGAGAGGAGATGCGGATACTAAATGAATATTTTGTTCTCATTCGGTCAACAAGACTACCAACGAGACTAACGGATAAGCGTACTGACACTCTCTTGTCAAATGCATTCGAGGAAATACTGCGTCACGCGCCACGAAATTAGTACTTGCTCCGGGTTGTTGATAGAGATGTTCTTCAGTTTAACATTGAAATACTGATCCACTGCCTGCAGTGTGCCTGACGTAATTACCTCTACCGCTGATCCCCTGTGAGTTACTACCCGTGATTTGGACGTCATTTTTCATCTCCACGGTGACCTGCGCACCGCTGTCCACAAGGCTTTGGAAGAAGTCGAAGAATAACATCCCGACCAACAACGCTACAACGGCTAATGTGACCAACCCTTCCCTGTTCGCTTATATCTGTTTCCATAAATACTAAAACACAATAGGTCAGGGAGTCTGTGAATAGATGGTTATAATAGCGACCTCCATGGAGACAGCCACGGAGCAATGTGGGAGTAAAGTGGCTCGTTAAGGAGGCCATGATCTCGCCGGTCCCATGGGCATTGTAATGGCACTGACCCTCCTACTATAGCGAGAAAGACGACCACCCAAAATTGCTTATAAAAACATATATTATGATGAGCCACGGGTCACGTTCCTCCATAGAAAGTACTTCGCGAAGATGAAAAGTCATCAACCCTCGAAATGATTCACCAACAACAAACGCGTTGAAAGACCCATGATCATCTGCATAGAACTGTAGGCATCGTATCATCACGCCATGCTACTGGCACAAAACCTCCGCGAGTTCCTCTATGAATATGCGCAGTAGTCGGCTGACAAAAGACCACTACGTGATGGGAGCAGTATGAAGTGATGACACCGATGCTAATGTTTTGTAGTATATGGTCAAGGCGGTCATGATACACTTGATAAATATGCAACGACACCAATGACAGCACCTTCTCGCGCCTAGGTTGAAAAAAAGACCCCCAAAATTGAAGCATCTCGCCAGAAGCATAAGTATTCGTAGATCAACATGCTGAAACGACTATGGCCTCATCAGCGCCGGTGAGTGCGTCTTCGAAGCCTTCAAGAACCAGAGATATAGTGCTTCCCTCCACATTATCAAAAAGGCCATCCAGATTACAAAATATTATCATAGAAGGGAAGGTTCTTCCACCTGACATCTCTATGTCAGTTTGATGAATACCTTCTATACTGCCACCTTGAGATGAGCGGACGTCACTGATCAGCCTTTCCTTATGTACTAGAGCAACACTCGCCTCGCGAGGGGCACCTCTGGGGAGCTCTTCAGACTCAGTTTTTTGTTTTTTAATTGGTGGCGCGGAAGCCACTATTTCGTCGTCCATGTCATGACCCTCACCAGAGATAATGGTAAACTGGGCATTTCCTGGGTTGGCTTCACCGATCTTTGAAGCGTCAAGCAGATCTTTATCATCGTCACTAACCTCTCCATCAACAGGAGCAGCAGCCTCCACCGTAGTGCTAGTAGTAGCAGGACACGTCGTCAAGGTCTTGGACTTAGTAATGAATGATGGCTGTGCAAAACCTTTGCTGGCTATCTTCAATCCGAGGCCGAGTTTCTGTGCCTGAACCAGATAAGCATCATAACGGAGCGGATGCAGAGGGGCTGCAGTACCTTGCGATTGAGCAATTCTACGAGAGGCTCCTGCTGTTGGTTTAGCTGCGCCCTGCCCTCCTCGGTCTGGATCATTTTTAGCAGATCTGGGCCATATGGAGGGACTGGGGCTTCTAGCGACGGCTTCAAACCCTCGTTATGGTCGACGACGACCTCCTTGGACGAATCACCGTTACTAAGAACTTGGAGAACATATGAGGTATCAATTGTCGTGGAGGAGGAGGAGCAGACCATACGGGTGAAACAGAGATTGCTATAACGACATCCTTCTAGAACGCAGTAAACTCAAAGCATTCTACCAAAACGGCGAGTCGAACACAATGATCAGTTCATGTCCCAACAGCCTGGTATGGCTGCTCTCTCATGACCAGTAAAATGAAGCCCCAGCACCCTCTCTACAATGTTTATCGAGTCTGTAGGAAATGACCTGCATAGGCCCTTTGGTGACGCTATCAAAAGCTTCTGACACCAATGCTGGCAAGCCACGCTAGAGCTACTTTGAGAAGTATGCACATGGCAAACTGAACTCCAACCGAATCACCCAGTTGAATCAAGTAGGGCCCCATAAAAAACCAATCAGTTATTTTCTTTCCCAAGCAACCTCTCTTGAAGATACCAGAGAGATTCGAGGGCATCGCCGAGGGCGAACGGTATATAGTGCTCTCGAGGCCATGACTACAATTGCCCCTGAAAACGGCCTTACTACCCTCCTGCTCTCTACTCACCATCATACTAGGAGTTTCTCACCCTCCAGATCTAATAAAAACGACCATACAACAAACTCAACTTGCCAGAAGAAACAGTGGGAACACATCCTGCACCCGTATCCGTTACTGATCCCCCTTTGTCGAAGACTCCCCTGCATTCATCTCGCTCATGACCACCCAAGGTGGCATGAAGGATGTGATCCTGCCCACTGGCTTAACAACGGAATACTAGACAGCGCATTTTCAGAATCCATCCTCGACAGGATTACATGCACTCGTGATATCGCAGTCACCACCACACAAGGTTATACTAATCAGCGTATACACGATGTCAGGCACCTCTCCTTTTCCCACCGAAACAAAGCATTCCCTCTGCACAGAAACCGCCGCTATATAACTACACTGTTTGACGAAGAGACATCCTCAATAGAAGGACAGACAGATGGAGAAAACTGTCTGATACAGGCCTGACCGGCCATAGAAGTTTTTGCGAGCAATGAATCAATGTGACAAAAAGCGCTGGATGCGACATAGACAACTAAGAAGGTCTAACAAGCTACATAGACTGTGAGTCAATTGTAGACGCTGAGCTCTTGAGCAGTCTAACAGGGAGAGTAAGTCGAGACAGTAATAGCAACTCCGTACGAAGGAGGAACAGTGCTACGTATTACACCATGAAAAGACGAGAGAAAACTAAACATGAGCGACACTCACTGAGTGCACACGAAGGTCTGCTAATGCAGAGGTATAGAAACCTATAGTAAGAAAGTACACAAGCCAATCGCTACGACGATAGAACCGAGCACTCCTCGGGGGACGCTGGAGGGTAGATAGTTTGGTACAGAGTCCAAGCAGATCCAACCCCAGCCACAAGCATGAGAACGATGAAAGATAAACTCCTCATTGTTGCCCGCTTCGAACCAAAGTTCCCTTCGTCTCTGGCCGACCCCTCATCCTTAGAGTGACGAGACAACAGATACTTAAGTCTCATGTAGAATAGGGGAGGGAAGACAAGATGGATCAGCGTGTAAGTCACAGCCGATAGATAATCAACTTGCAACGTAAAGTTGGGTACCGCGATAGTGATGATTGCAGTGATGGCAACGAGAAGACTACGTAGACTGCAAGTCGCAACTAGAGTGGGCCACTTTCCCCACTTCTCAGCTCGCGGCGAGCCGTTTTCCAAACCGGCGAGGACCTCAATCGCCCTACAAGATGGATGCAGTAGAAGGGCATAGTGTGTAGAGCACAACCCGAGAATGCTCGCAAAGGAAATATATCCCCAGACATTCTTATGCATAGCATCCAAGACATTGCCGTAGCAGAGAAGACTTTGGCCCCACCCGAGATAAGCCGCAGCAGTGACGACGCCCAACTGGACGGTAATCGTCGCGAAAGCGTAGAAAAACATCTTAGGGGCATGAGAAGGTATTCGCATGTCATGTACCACAGTTGTAGAGCCACAAGTAACAGCGTAAGCGAAAGAGAAGGTAGTGTAAGCAGCGAGAATGCTGAGCGGCTGTGATACACCAAGTACGTACTCCACGTCACCGTCACTTGCCGCAGCTTGGACGAAGCCACCCACAGTGAGGCCGATGACAGACATGACCACAGCGACAACACCAAAGGTATTCGACACATAACCAATCTCTCGCATAGTCTTGAGCCAATTCAAAGGGAGGAGGAGGAAAGCCCAGATGACAACCCACCAGGTAATAGAAATGCCATCATAGAGATGATAGGAGTTCTGACCGAGGAGGAGGATAACAATACAGCATGTACCAATCAGTGAGATATGTAAACATACAGCAACAACTATCCGCCCTACTCGACCAAAAGCGGCGTCGCCAAGATCCTCATAAGCCATTACCACGTGCATACCCAGCTGCTGAGCCATCACGCGGCAGCAGTACAACAGGTATACCATCAACCACCCAATAGCACCACACACGAAGAGTAGGATGATAGCAGGCAGATATCCCACACTGGCCGTCGCCGTGGTCAAAGCCAACATACCCTCTCCACCAGCAGTCATAACCACGTTGAAGACAGCCATGAAGTCAGGCATGCCCTCGGGGTTAACTTCCACATCACCTTCAATCTTCTCAGACACGTAAGAGCATCTCGGAGATGACAACTCAACCTTCTTGGAGGAGGCGATACTGCTCCTTGAAGAAGACGTGGAAGCCTTGCTGACTGCCAGTGACATTTCTGGAAAAGGCTGCAAACACTACTAAAGAATACCTAAAGACTACATCAACGGAAAGCTACAGTTATACTCATCACGTGATTAAAAGCGAAGTGCTAGAAACGCCAAGATACTCGAAACCGCTCAGGATTCACCCTAAATCCTTCTCACTCCAACGGAAGCCGAGAAGTACGGTAGAGAGCGGTAGATACACGGTAGAGAACCGACCCGTCCGCCAGTAGTGTCATCCACAAGGATACAAAAGGTGAGAACTAACAAAGTGCGTAAAGCTTCCGCAAATAACAAATACCAAACCTCCCAGGAAGTCTGCCTACGAGTCAACGCAAATGGAATCACTTGGTAGAGACTTATGGTATACGATATACAATCCCCCAAAATATGGGACGGTTCATAGGAAATGCACCTCAACTCGAGAAACGAAAGCAGTCTAAGCCTACTGGGAAGAAGCCTAGGCGATTACAGACACAGCGGCGAAACTAGGCATATATGACAGAAACGCATTGACAGCTTTGCATACCAGCACAGCCTGAACATACTATACTTCTGAATAAGGGCACTAGCCTATGGAACACTCCTCCCATGCCTTCAGGGAGATCGAGCAGCTACCCTACAGGAGGATGGTAGACTGCTAAAAGCATCAACCCCATCTTACGATGGGAACAAGACGCCGAAATTACAGAGGAGTCACTGGTGCGTTCAACAGTGCTGCGCCGCAGTCGAGGATGCAGTCGCATTGTTGCTCCTTCACTGGGCGTCAGCAGCGATTCAACGACACAAAGACTTCTGTGATAAACACTAATATAAAGCACTGACTTAGTTGAAAATAGAGCAGAACATATCATTGGCAGCATCTAACACGTCCCATTGCTGCCTGATGAGGGACATCCACGCGAATACGTGAAGTCAACACCCAACCAGCCCACAACGGTTCATGTTAAGCCAAGCGGACTTGCAGAACGCCAACATTGTAGACGAGCGACTCGTCCTTGTGATACCAAATCCGACTTGAGAAGTGAGCGCTACTACAAGCATCAACCCGAAGAACGGGATGAAGCTAGTGCAGCGAAATGGATAGGAATGGAAACCTATAAATGGACTCAAAAAGCATTGCTCATTTGCTCTCTACGATGAGAGCAGAGAACACTCCTCAGGCGTTGCATTAGGATCAACCGTCTTGTAGAGGGTTAGCGCTGATCCAAGCAAAGCAACGAGCATGAGAATGATCAATGATATACTTATCATTGTTGATCGTTTTGAGCCAAAGTTCCCTTCAGACTTGGCCAGCTCCTTATCCGCGAAACTACGAGACAACAGGTACTTGAGCCTCATGTAGAATAGAGGAGGGAAGATGAGATGGACCAATGTATAAGTCACAGCCGATAGATAATCAACTAGCAGTGAAAAGTTGGGCACTGTAATCGCAATGATTGCAGTGATCACCACAAGAAGGCTACGTAGACTGCAAGTCGCGACTAGAGTGGGCCACTTCCCCCACTTCTCAGCTCGCGGCGAGCCGTCTTCCAAACCTGCGAGGACCTCGATGGCCCTACAAGATGGATGTAGCAAAACAGCATAGTGCGTAGCACACAATACGACGATGCTAACAAAAGAAATGTATCCCCACACATCCTTCTGCATCGCATCTAAGACGTTATCATAGCAAAGGAGGCCTTGACCCCAGCCAAGATAAGCGGCACAGGTCACAACAGCATAGACAACAACAAGCGTCGCGAAGGCGAATAGGAAGACCTTGGGAGCATGAGTTGGATTGCGCATATCGTGGACCACAGTGGTCGTGCCGCAAGTAACAGAATAAGAGAAGGAAAACGTAGTGTAAGCACCAATGATAGTAAGAGGTTGCGGTACACCTATCTCGTAATCAACGTCACCCTCATTGTTAGCAGCCTGGACAAAACCGGCGACAGAAAGACCAACAACTGATACGATGATGGAAGCAACACCAATAGTGCTGGAAACATAACCAATCTCTCGCATGGTCTTCAGCCAGTTCACAGGCAGGAGAATAACTGTCCAAATGATAACCCACCAGGTAACAGAGATACCGTCATAAATATGATAGGAGTTTTGACCAAGAAGTAGAATGAGGACACAACTGGTCCCAATGAGTGATATGTGCAGACACACTGCAACAATAATCTTCCCAACCTTGCCAAAAGCGGCCTCTCCCACTTCCTCATAAGCCGGGACAAACTCCATACCCAAATGAAGGGCCATGACACGACATCTGTACAGGAGGTATACCATCAACCACCCAACAGCGGCACACACCACCAACAGGATGATACCAGGTAGATACCCCACACTGGACGTGGCTTTGGACAACGCCAGCATACCCACTCCAACAGCAGTCATGACCACGTTGAAGATAGCGGTGAAGTCAGGGGTGCCGTCGGCCTTCCCTTCGTTCCTGCCAGTCTTCGAGTCCATGGAATACTCGGAACATGAAGATTCGAGTTCCTTAGTACTGCTGTCGGAATACTCGATAGAGGGTTTACTGGAAGAACTTGACATGATGGTGAAGTTGTTAAGATAGGACTGATTATGCCAACAGCTTCCGAGCTATCGCAGTGTATGCTTCGCTCCGCTCGGAGGCTAGCGCGCTCGCCCAAAAATTCATCAGTCGTCCAAGTTGGTCCAGTTGGTAAGAAGGCAGCCATCATGACTCTGCTGACGAGAGCTTTCAACCGCTCCTACGGAGCCTCCCTACTATCTTCTCGAGCTGCTCTACTCTCCAATAAGCAGCAAACCAGATGGTATGTAGGGTGGCTCGATCCGAATCCATCGTAATCAGTGCTCCCACTGTGACGTCCCGTGACACAATTGGCTGTCCCCATTAATGTGAATTAGTCCAAGTGGATACCTCACAGCTTCCTTACCTCTTCATAGAGTGATGCGTATTTGCCAGGTATCGTCATTGGCACCGCATGTCTGAGGACGATTGGGCCCTGCCCTTGGATTCGATGCCTGAAGACGTCAAGACCCTCATGGCTACTCCTCAGACCGAACGAGGCTTCGTAGAGGACTACTGGTAGCCTTTACCTCCTCTCCAGTCGCCCGAACATATCTTCCAGGTACAATAGAATCCGTGGGGAAGCCACTTTGTTGGACCCCGAGGCCTTGCCGTCCAAAAGCTACATCGACCTAGCCAGGGACATGGGCCTGCAAATAGTCGATGAACCTTCCAGCCATATGATGGGCCTCATCGAGCTGTAGACCACACTGAATAAGCTGGTAGTCTATCGCAACGATTCAGGTACGAGTATTTGAGAGGGGCCTCGTTCGTTGGCCCCTTTGGTACTATCGAGAACCCAGTCCTTGTCCCTGCCGTGGGGCAAGAGCGCGTTGTGGCCTGCACTGGTGGCGTTGGTGATGAGGAGCACTTTACTCTGTGGTTCAGATGCAGGTAAAACGTCGGTCTGGGCACACTGATATTTTGATATCTTCAGGGAAGGGTTCATGTATCGTTGTGGAGAATGTGACCAGATTTTCATGCTAGTCCGACTCTACTACGAGGATCGCTACTGGACGCAGACTCTCGTCCGCGACACTTTCATGTCTGTAAGACTGGGTCATCTACGACTTTCATGGGATGCTCATTATGGCTCTTGCAGGATGGTGACATGTTCGACCTCAAAACGCTAGAGAGGGTGCATAAAATGTGGAATAAGGATGAGATGGTCAGATGGGAGGTAAGCTTCTCCACGGTAAGCATGGTCCTAGCATTTGTATTCATTAGGTTGGGTATTGGGCCCAGGATTACGTCTTGGGCAAGGGGGTGTTGCCAGGCATGGTAGAAGAGCATACTCGTGTGAACTAAGTACCGTTATCTCTTCGAAGCTCTTTTTTGATGATAATATTATTATAGCACAGCGTTTGAGTGGAGACCTCCCTCATTCGCCTCATAGGTGACATCACCCTCATAGATCTGCGTATAGCATGCTAGCGAGTTGGTATGGTAGCAGTAGACGGGTTTTGGGGTACACCACAATTAGGGTTGGGTTCATAGTACTAATACGAGGAGCGAACACTGCGAAGTAGTTCACTTGCGTCTTCGATGCGCTCTATGCCTACGCCCATGACGGACGCTGATGAGCTCGACACGAGTCACGAACCAGCGTGGCTGCATGAAGTTGACAGAGTATGTTCAGCACTGGAAGGAGCTCCTGAGAATCTGTAATACTCTAGTTGTATGCAAGAGAGAGTAGTGTGGGCCCCAAGGTTCGACGAAGATAAGTGCCAAGTGGTATATGAGGGCGCTTCAAAGGCCGCTCAAGAGTTCTTCGCCTTACTTGCGAAAAGCGAGGAGGTTGATGGTAAAGTGCACAGCTAGGAGGGAATTGTGGAGGTTGGGTTGTAGGGCTTCTGGGAGCGTTGCAGAACTTGGTGGTGGAGGGTTTGGACTTGGACCAGATTTGGCAGGAAATAGAGAGTCAACAGAAACCGCTGGAAAAAATACTGAAGAAAAAAATGAAGTAGAGGAAAAAATTTTTTGGGGGATGTCGGGACGTGGCTTCATCAGGTTCTTGGAGAAGTTGGCAGCTACTGATGGCATTCAACTCCTCTCTGATGTGGGAGTGGGGGCTACTGAGGTTAGCGATGCGAGGTAGTAGGTAGTAGGATGTGGAAAAGGAATGGTATGGATATCAGTACGGCGAGCGAGGGAGAGGACGAGGATGCTGACATGGTGAGTGAGGCCAGCTCGACTTTGGGGTCGGATCAAGAAGAGGAGGAGGATGGAGAGGAAGAGGGAGAGGAGGTTGATAAGAAGGGTACTACTATTGGGTATTCTTGATATGATAATCGCCGATGTTGTTCCTATTTTACCATGATGCATGCGAGTATGCTGTATGTGCAATTTCTCTTACGAGGTGGAGTCTGATTATAGCGTGTTGAATACGCCGTATCATGTTGTAATGGTCGGGGTAGGTCCAAAGAGATCGGCAGTGGATGAGGGATTGTTCAAGCTCGCGGATATGAATGACTTCTTAGAGAGTGAGGATAAGAAGGATGCTGAGATAGCGGCTCGCAATAAGGTAATTTCGTGGCGCGTGACGCTGGAGTATGCACAACACACTTTAACGAGTCAGGCTAAAGGCCAGGCGGGAGAGGACGAGGAAGAGGATGATGATGATGATGAGGAGAACGAGTGGGGTGATGACGATGAGTTCATGGATTTGGAGAAGCCTCTTGAAGACGATGGTAGGCCTCCTTATGTGCCTTACAGTCTAGAGGATAGAGCGACTTTAGATTCTGAGGAGGTTGGAGTCGATAAGCTTATGTATAGTGACTTCTTTGATGCTCCGGAAGAGGGAGATGAGGTGGCCGTAGCGGCAACCGCTCCTTTGAAGTGAGGGTTTGTTGGGCTGTTGATGCGGCTGTATGGTGTGTGGCAGATCTACGGATGATGAAGATGAAGAGGAGGAAGGTTTGGGCGGCTTACCGGAGGGGGAGAATCTCGATGATGAGGAGGAAGCTGCACTCGAGGAGCAGTTGAAGGAGATGCAGGGGGAACTCACTGAAGGAGAAGAGGAGGAGGAGGAAGAGGATGGTACTGGTCGTTAACGGATGTCGTCTTGTGCGATGATGGATGGTATTTAGAATCGGTAGTCGCGGCTGATGATGAGGAGGAGAAGGCGTCTCCTGTTGTTGCTGCTGCTGCTCCTGTCGTGGAGTCGAGACGCTCTGAGACTTCTGCGTTGAAGAAGAGGATAGAGGAGATGGAGAATGAGATAGAGGAGATGGAGCGAGAACAGTTGGATGTAATGGGATGATGATGATGAATTGGCGAAGGTGTGGTATGATGATAAACGGTGATGATTCAGGAGAAGCATTGGACGATGACAGGCGAGGCCACCGGCAGCAGCCGACCTTTGAACTCTCTTTTGGAGCAACATATTGATCTACCCTTCTCCAAGTTGGCGGCGAGGAGGGCTGAGAAACAGTGGGAGGATGGAGGTAATAATAAAGAAAGCTGTAGGAAATTGGATTGCCTTGTAGTGGTGATGGATGATAGTGGATATCATCTGCAATTTGAATTTTATATTGGGGAACATGATTATGAAATCTGGAGGTTGGGGATCCACTTTCTATGAACAACGTGTGATGGACTACGCTCTTCCCGAGAAACTCTGTGGGAGTGGCATGAGAATCTAAAGTTGAGATTTCCTCAGTTCGAATATGCTCAAGCTCGATTTGACGTTGTTTGAGGTGATGTCGTGATGGTTTCAGAAGAGGAAGAGGATGAGCTTACACAAGGCACTGCTGGGGCCTTCAAGCTTGATGTGGATGCCATTATCAAGCAGAGGGTCGCTGACGAACTGTATGATGATGTGATTAAGCGTAGCGAGGAAGAGGTGAAGGAGTGGTATGGCTTTACATGGAGACCGATACGCTTCCCTCAGGTGCTGCGGCTAAAGGGTAGCCAAGAAGGTGATGATTCTGTGGAGACTCTAAACTTCCAGAAGTCAAGGTTGGGTCTTGCTGACGTCTATGCTAAGCAGTATGAGGCGGAGGTAGATGAGGGTGGTCCATCGGGGTGGCCAGGGTGGTGCTTGCTCAGATGCTAGGGCAGCAGACTGATGCGGAACTACAGCAGGACGCAGACCGGGTTGAGCTCAGGAGGCTCTTCGCTAAGCTCATGCATAAGCTGGACACTCTTACTAATCAGAACTTCACTCCTAGACCGGTATGGAAAGGGGGGCAGGAGAGGTCGTTAGGTGGCTGGACTCAGGTGCTTGATTCAACCTTGTCGAAGGCAGCTAAGGACGGTGATGCTCCGGCCATTCGGATGGAGGAGGCCGTACCTATTACGGTGGCTGCTGGTGGTACTGAAGGGAATGAGGTGGGGAGGGGTGTGGCTTCGCTCCGCTAGGAAAAAGTGTTTTATAGGTTACGAAGGGCCCGGAGAAGCAGAAGGTGAGAGAGGAGATGAGTACTGAGGAGAAGGCGGCAGTGCGGGGCAATAAGAAGGCTAAGAGGCGACAGAAGGCTAAGGAGTCGATTGAGAAGGGTAACGCTACTACTACTACTACTACTACTACTACTACAGGGTATGGTCGTTGTTTATAGGTAATGTGACCGTGGGGGATAGAAGAGCGAGAGAGGCCAAGTTGATTGAGAAGAACAAGAAGGAGAAGGCGGAGAGGAAGGCTCGGAAGGAAGGCCCTGGCAACGACAAGTAAGGTGGTGGGCAGTCGGTAGGATGATGACCTTGGTCGTATTAGGAGTAACCGCAAGATCCGTACTACAGCACTGATGGCTGCTGCGGCGGACTCGGCTGGTCGGGATGTACGGCGATCGGAAGCGAAGAGAAAAGAAGGGCGGAGCGATGCTACGGCTGGCGGCAGCAAGCGGGTTAAGCTATAGTCATACCCGAGTGGTGAGGCGGCGCATCAACGTAAATGTTCCTGTTTCTATTATACGCTTCTGTTACGAGTTACAGTGTCCCCCTATTGTGTGCGGAAGGGGGGAGGTTGATAGTATGTGGTGGAGCTATGGTAGGGGGACAGCCATTGTGTCGGCATCGTGGTGATGTCTGGACGGATGAGAAGAGGTCAGAAAGGTCAAAGTGGCGCAATGTATGTGCTAGTTAAGAATAGTCATGTTTCGGGCCTGTTTTGAATCTTACATAGAGGACCTAGATATTTGTTCAGTCATATTACAACTCCTACCTAGTGACCATGTCCAGAGAGTTCCGAGGTGATGACCATGAGCCGACTTGGGAGGAGGTGAAGGGCCTTCTTGCCGACCCTGAGGCCCCAGTAGAGAAGCGGTACCGCGCTCTCTTCTATGCCCGGAGCCGGGATGATTCTGAGGCGATTGAGGCTCTTTATAAGGTCTTGGAGCCCGAGACCAAATCGGTATGTGCATGCGTGCTATAGTTCATACCACTCCTCATCGAACTTCCAGGTGCTTCTTCGACACGAGGCGTGCTATTGCATCGGCCAGATGGAGCATGGCTTGGAAGGTGCGTGGAAGCTCGAGAACGTTATGGATGACGTTAACGAGCATCCCATGGTGAGATCAGCGGGCGTATCTTTGGTTCAGAAGTGGAAGATACAGAATAGGTCCGATGGAGTGCAATTTCGGATCATGTTAGGTGCGTCACGAAGCCATTGAGGGCCTTGCCGCTTGTGGCTCCGTCGATTCCCTTGACAAGATTCGTCCCTATTTGACTCATGAAAACGAGGCAATTCGGGATACCGCTACCTTAGCCGTCGAGTCTCTCGAAAGTAATACCACTCCTTTGTGAAATCCCCCCTTCCACTCCCCCCTCAGACCTCAAGAGGACTAAGGACACCGATGCTCAGCGTAGTGAGTTCAACACTGTCGATCCGATCGGGTCCAAGGCCCGCCAACACGCCACGAAGACCGAGGAGGTACTTCCAATCTCTTCATCATGGTCATGGTCCACCGTCCCGTCGTTCAGGCCGCTCAGCGTCTCATGGACCCCAAGGCCAAGCTCTCTGATCGCTACGCGGCTATGTACCAACTACGTGCTGCTACTCTGCCCGGCTCAGTGTAGGCGTCCTTACCTGGGGTTGTCCATACCACTCCATTCCTAATTCCTGTAGGTCTCCCGATCCGGAAGCTCTGAAGGCATTGGCGCGAGTGTTGAGGGAGGACCACACCTCAGCTTTGATGAGGCATGAGCTCGCCTTCGTCGTAGCCCAGGTTGCTTTCGACGCTGATAAAGAAATGGTGAACATAAGCTCCTAGCGCTCTCCCTGGATCATCGTCCTTTTCTGAACAGACTCTTTCTAGTGTCCAAGCCCTCATCGACTCTGTGAAGGATAGGGAAGAGGCCTGCATGGTTCGACATGAGTCAGCTGTGGCCCTGGGCTCTGTGGGTGGCGAGGTCGCCACCAAGTTCCTTAGGGACTACGTCCAGAGGCCTATCGACCACAACGAGGTAGTAGTAATAGCAGCATCTTATTCGCCAGTGTTGGAATATGTATTCGCTTTCCTCAGCAGAACTTGGGAGCTTCCTCACTAATTATAGAGGTTCATATAAGTGTACAGAATCGAACGGAATTTCCTCAAACTTTTCTCAAAATTTCCATAGTGTTACCGTCACATGTAGTTGTTTCCTACACTGTTATTTGTCCAACTCGAGTGTTGTTGTTGTTCTTTTCAGGACGAAGCTGTAGTGATTGAGAGCTGTAAGGTCGCGCTTGACGCCATCAACTTCTGGTCGGATATGACGACCACTGGGACTGAGGAGGAGGAGGAGCCCGCAGTAGCAGCTACCACTGCCTGAGTGTTTGGTGGTCAGTGATATTACCCTTGGGAGAAAGGTCCGAGTTAGGCATGTGTCGGGCGATAGGGAGGCAGTTAGTTCACTCTACTTGATGAAGCGAGTTTCTTATTAGTACTGTCGTATCTTTTCACTGGATGATACCACTCCTTCCTGAGTTCAGTCATAATAAAGGCCATACTGGGTAATCGTGTTGTATTCAGTCGTTTGTAGCGTCGCGAGAGCCGCTCTCCTACGGGGTTAATATGGCTGAGTCTCCTCAGGGGGGTACCGCCGGCGGCAAGACCCTCGATAAAGGGTCACATAACAATAGTGGGGCGAGCGAAGCTGTCAGCCCGAGTGAACCCACCACTCTAAGAGGCGTGCTCTACTTCAATTGTAATACCGTAAATCCGTCACTTCCTACTGACCATACCCCTCAGTCCTGGATACAAGGATGGGTCCAGCAGCGTCCCCTAGAGAGGGGAAGTCCTCTGCGGCAGTAGTGGATGCGGCTGCGGCTGCGGCCTCTGGAAGACCTTCTGGTGGCAGCCTGCTCACGAATGAGAGGCTGCTTGGCCCGTCTGCTGGGCCCCGCTATGCTTTCTGTCTGCGTAGTAATGTTTTCTCACAGTATTACATTAGTGAGAGCAGGTAGTAGTAGTAGTAGTAGTAGTAGTAGTAGTAACGCAGTTAATCACTTCACAGGGTTTCGCTAGGTTCCCCGATTCCCTCATCATTCCATCAGCTTTTGAGTGGCCTTTGGAGCTCTGTCTTGTCGTCCAGCCTGGGCCGGTAGATCCATATCTAGTTTGAACAAGTAGCGAATGTCGACCCCTTAGGGCGTGCCCTTTCCTTCTACCCTTCCATGGTACTGTGGTGCCCAAGATCGTACCAAGAAGGTGGCAGCATCGAAAAGTGGTAGTAGTCCGAAGCAGTCTGGAAAGAGTGAGGCTAGGATAGTGGGGGAGCCCTTGAAGGTGTTGGAGGTCGATCTAAGAGGCGACTGTATTGAAGGCATTCAGATATCATACAAAGATGCTGGCCGGGGTGGGCATATGGTAGATCGCTGGGTGCAGTTTACACACGAAAACAGACTCCTCGAGGTAGTGGTAGTGCATCCAAGGTTGCCCAGCTAAAGATTCAAAACAGGTCCGCATACAGTACAGTGTGTGTAAGGCTTGGGATATCCTTACTGACGCCATAAGGCCTGACGAGGCCAGCAAACCTGCTATAGGCCAGATTATCAAGATGGTTAATAACCCAGCTGGGGTAGTAATAGATGCAGAAGTGACAGGATGAAGAGGTGCCCTCTAGGTCCTGCCCTATGCCCTCTATCACGTCGCCTCGGTCGCCAATAGCGATAAGACTGCCTTGATTCTCATGCATGCTATGGATTATACTGCTACGCTCCGCTTTTTTGCCCGACTGTCGGAACAGGAGGTAATAATGATGCTCTTATTACCGGCTCCATCCGGAGCTTTCTGGGAATTCTCATCAAGAACCGTGTAACGACCAGTATGGGAAAATATGCATATGCTCAACTACATGTATCGATGGCAGTATGGAAATTTTGAGGAAATATTGTTGGTTTCTGAAAATCTTTCATTCGTCGATGAGGAAACTACTCCTCAGCTGTATAGAGCGAACATATATCCCACCATATGCTATCGTAGTCCAAGAGTATACGGAAGGCGTATGTGTCAGGTCTTTCGAGTGTCAGCTGGAGATCGTCCAGTGCGAAAATTGCTGTACTTATTCAGCAACATCGGCTGCTTTCTGAGGGCCTTCGTGACAGTGTATAGGCGCAAACAGCTGAAGGAGCATCTCAGCCATATACAGTCTCAAATTCGTGATCTGGCTGTAGATGGAGGGGTAATACTCGTAGTAATTTTGTGGCGCGCGAAAATATCATCAAGCATTCATTTGATTCAGAAACTATCTCGGCAACAGCGACTCAATCGACTGCAGACTATCCTCAACCGTCTACTGGAGGCCTTAGTTGACTTCACTACCACTCAGCTACCACAACACTTTTTCCACGACTTGGACGATGCCTGTCGGCCCAATTTCAGCAACAGCAATCTCGTTATTGGAGGGGTCCTCTGCGTCCACGTCTGCTCGGTAATAGTCCACCCTTCTACTACCAGTGTCGGGTCATCCTCTTTGTAGGCTGTATTAGCGATGCCTCGACAGTTGGAGTTCATAGGGAAGGATGACCCAATCAGTCCAGTGGCCTCGGGGATCTGGCTGGCTCTACTCCGAGCCACATTCTTGTTCTATTTGATGGTAGTTGCATATTCAAGCTTCGCTCCGCCTTGAAATAGGATACTTTTCAGCTCAGCGAGCAAGTCGACCCAGCCAGGATTTCTGAGTTCGTCCCGGATGAAATATACACTCTTGTTCGTGGTGTTGGCTTCGATGTGGGCTACCTCTTACCGGGTTTCTTATCAATCATCACTCTGGCTCAGGTCCGAGCAAAAGCCAACATTCAGTTCCAAATGCGCATTCTTCAGTCGAGGGGTTTGCAGCCTCCAGCTAAATCCGATAGTGCCCTGGAGAGCTCAGCAGCAGCTGAGATGCGCATGCCTGAGAAAGCAGGGGCTCTATTGAGGGATATGCTCAGCGAGAAGTTATATGACGTCACTAAGATCATACACAATCGTCCCGAGTGAGCTATTGGGCCTAGCTGGGTGGAAAGGTGGCACCGATGGTGGATCAGGTTCATACCACAAGGGTTCAGTGTAAGGGAATTGATGCTGCAATTGGCCAGCTGTGTGAAGGCTCGTAAACCAGAGGGGAGTGTCAAGGCTAGGGCTGCCAAGACTAAGCCGAGCTCTACTCCTATCCATCCACCAGAGAGCGATATTGTAATGATTACAGTAGATGTGTTAGTCTACTAGTCTGAGGATTTATAATGGAAACAATTCTACAGCAAAAATTCGAATACAGCAGTCGTCAAATGAACGGCTTCTTTTGAATATGAAATTTGCTCGAAATCGAAAATTTCCGTTCCGGGCGGCACTGAGGGACTCGAGTACTCGGTGTTATCTCATTTATCCTGATAGCAATTATATTGGTGGGATTCTTGTATCACGATTTGAGGATGAGAAAAATTGATGCTGTAATAGTTGCATAAACTCTTGCCATCGTTACTGTTCATCATCTACCAGTTTGTATACTTCGTCATCATCACCTGCAGGTTCAAGTGACGCCCAACGGTGTATGTGATCGTTCGAGTATAGGCTCATTCGCATCGATAGTTGCCCGGGTAGAGCCTCTCTTTCAACGCTCTCTTCAGTGGAGCAAACGCGACCTTATCGAGAACAACATCATGCAAGGCATCAGCATCGTAAGCTGCCTACTGTAATAGTCGCGCCGTCTCTCAACGGCTATTCAGGTGAGGCGTACTGCCAAGCCTTTGGAGGCCCTTCTCGTTAAGCGAAAACCGTTGTCTCAAATGATAGCAGAGGGCCGTCTCCCAAAGGACTATATTGACCAAGTATGAAATAGTCTTTTCTTCTGTCGGTCATTCGCCTTCTCTTCAGCTCTTTCCCGATAACCCTACAGCTGCTCCTCAAGCACTGCCATCTTCTCCTCTTCGTAGACGCTCTAATTCTACGAGCGAGAATAGGTAGTCACACTTGATAGGTTTATCCCTACTGTCCTTCAGTCCTGGTGCCCGGAGTGGTCGTTTCCGCCGTAAGTCGACCTCCTCGCTGAGCAGCAGTGACCAGAAGGCTGACCGAAAGGATCACTCCATCCCAACGCCGAATGGTGGTGCTCCTAACACGTTGCCGCCCACTAGCGCCTCTAAGTCGCGTAATATTTGTGTTGGTGGAATTATATTCATGAGTTCTCTCAGCCGCTCCGGTGGCGGTCTCTACGAAGGGGCCAATAACCAATACCGGGCCGAGCCGTGTGGCAACTGAGGAGGAGAAGCCGACCCAGCCTGTTGGTGGCCAGACTGTGGCGGCGGTATCGAAGACGATGGAGCAAGCATCGAAAGCTATCGTAACCCCAGCTACTCGTTCTCAAGGACCACAACCCAAAAGAGGTAGGCTTGTCCAGGATAGTGTGTAACTTCTTGGTAGACTTCTTTTAATCAGTCCCATCGCCACCTCCATCACCGAGTAGTGGGACGACACCTCTTCCTGACTTGCCTGAGGACTATCGTCAATACACTGGAGGCAGTAACACTCCCGTGCAACGAGGAGCCTTTACGCCCCAGAAGGCTGTGGCCACGCCATTCCTGCAGCTTCTCGATGCCTTTTGCAAGAGGGTTTGTGGCAGTACCACATCTGTTGAAGGACAACACCAAGCTGGATGCCATACTGGAACTATTCACTATTTCCATCAGTATGCTTGTCATCGAGAATTGGCGTTTTCAGCTGTCCTTGTCCAGGTACCATTTGCATCAGTATCATCGTTCGGTCCACCACAACGCACCACAGGTTGTCCAGCTGACTAACCCAGCTCCGCCAGGTGAGGCCATCCGACACTCGGGGGTTGGTTAGAAGTCATCACAGGTACGATCTACTCACGGTCGCCCTCGCCGGGCCAAGCTGCCTTCTCGGGGCCACCTGTGTCCCATGGGCTGCGCAAAAGTCCTTCTGGCAGCTTATTGACAGAATCCTCCAGTCAAGGGCAGGGCTCGACCACACAGCAACAACAACAACAAGGCCAACAACAACAACGTGCGCAGAGACAAGGTAAAGGTTGATGATGCCAATGTCATCAGAATCGGGTTCATCTCAGGCCAGCAGAAGGCTCCCGGTGCCCACATTCGACAGAAGAAACGGAGGCACTGAATTTCTTCAATCATTGACTGTATTTGAGTTCAAAGAGTTATACTGAACTGGGGAGTCTAGAGTACCGAAATCCTAAACCTTATGAAAACTGGATCATCAAGCTCACAGCCATGAAAGTATTGGAGCATATAGAGATAGCTGTACGGATGGGTATAAGCATGCACTACCACGCAAAACCTTATGCAACAGGAGGATGGGTTTTCCGTCCTCTGGTGGTTTCATTTACATTTGTTCAGATAATGTGTTTACTAACGGATACAATTTGCACAAACGTTTGTCCATCGACTCCACAAATCCTGGCTATGATTGAGTCATCTCCTGTGGGCCAAAGTATATGTCTCCACTCCTGCCATTTTGGAATGAAAGCTTTCACTATCGGCCTTGAGGCATATCCTTGCGCCTTAGACATTCGACTTTACAACCTCTAGTCGCTCCAGCAAAAGTGTGTTTTCTTGTAGACACGTAATCCTAATGTCGATATTTATGTGACTATCTCATGTTACTGCTACCAATACTTCTACTATAACAACGCTAGACACTGCTGCCAGTTACTGTCGAGAAACTAGCTGTTTATTAAGCAAGACAACACGCAGAGCATTAAAGCTCCCTCTCCTCCGCAACAGCTGGTGCCTCTTCCCCAGGATACAGCCAACACACAGGGTTCTTCTTTAGACTCGTCACGTCCATCTTGTGACCGAAGAGCTCTCGAATGTTACCGATACCGTATTGGATCATGGTGGGCCGTTCGACCGAAAGACCCCAAGCGATCACCGATACATCCTCAGGGATGCCCTGAAAACAATTTTCGACTTACCCGGAGTGTTCACAAGGGGCCTACCATAGGTCGGACCATCTCCGGTCGGAAGATACCAGAATTGCCTATTTCCACCCACTTGTCCAGCATTGGGTGGAAGGCGAATATTTCCATGCTGGGCTCAGTGTAAGGATTATACGCAGGCTTGAAACGGAGATCAGTGAGGCCCATACGTCGGAAGAACTCCCGGATGACCTTCACGACAGGGGGTCACAGATAGGAAGAGATGGCGAGCATTTCCTTACTCCGATCAAATTGCCGAGAGTGAGGTTACGGTCAGCTACGAAGCCCTCCACTTGGTGGAACTCAGCGAGATGAGTCGCATCGAGAGTCTCATTACGAAAAACACGATCAATAGAGAAACACTTCTTTGGCCTGAGGAAGACATATTAGGAAAACGACGTTCAGAAAGCTGCTTACTTGAAGACACCAGTACGGATATAGTCCTGTCCCATCTCGTAGAGAACACGGGTGCTAACGGCAGTGGTGTGGGTCCTGAGGAACACGAGTGGCCTTCTATGATCATTCTAGTACCCACCTCAAGATGTTCTTCCGAGACTCCTCCTCGGACCAGTCATATCGCCATCCAATAGAGCCGTACCCTCCAACCTCGTGCATCTTCCTGAACCGAAGAAGGGCAGTGGACGACGTAACTATCCCCACCATGATATTACTTCACGTCATTCATGTAGCCCTTGGGGATCCTGTTGGTCGACTCAGGAGAGGTGATAAAGAACCTAAGACAACCTCGGTGATAAGACACAACCTGCTGCAGAGGTACTTACGTGTCATGGGCGTCCCGAGCGGGGTGCTGCTGGGGTTGGAAAAGGGCATCAAAGTTCCAGAAGGAAGATTCCAAATAACGGTTAGTAGGCATCTCCTCGAAGCCCATAAGGAGGAGAATATTCCTACAACAGACCAGTGTAAGAAATGAAGATGTGATACATACCTAATTTCAGTCTTGACCTTAAGAAGGGGATGAAGATGACCACCACCAAGGTCTCGCCCGAGAGCTGTTTTCAGGTTGTAACTGAGGCAACAGCAACAAAAGATCAAGGGTCATCCACTTATCGATCAACAACCCTTCAATGCGACATGTATAGCATGAACCCAGGGTATATAGGAGCTTCACCCTAGTGATATGAAAAACATATTCCACGACCACTGCATAGCGCGAATTTCGGGTTTTTCACAGAGTGTTACGCCACTCCACGTAGATCGGGTGAAACTCCATTATATCAATAATACACTATAGTAGCATATCAATACTGAAACTATATTGATATGAATATACGTATTCACCATATTTTCAAGTGAGGCACTAGGGCATACTGCAGAGGGACCTACGGTTTGAACTGGACGTCCTTCCACGACTTGTTTTGTATCATCTCCTGAGTGAGCTCTGTCTCCTGCTTGACAATCTCCGTTCTGAAGTTGCTGGTCTTGTCCACCTTGAAGCCTGTAGTCTTGCTCAAATGTATCTACTTCCGATATCAACCATAGAATACAACACTCAATGCACTCACCAATTTCCTCTTCTTGAGCATGTCCATATCGCCTTTCGTGAGGGAGCTGGCCTCGCCCTTGCCCACCTATCACGACGGCACTCATTCCTTAGGCGCGATAGTACAACTACCTTCACCAACAACTCGGCGACGGTATCCTCTATGGAGTCCTCAGCCTTATCGGAAACTGACACCGCTTTAGTGGCCTTATCCATTGCCAACCAACCGTTCTTCATAGCGGCTCCAAAGCCGATCTGATCCACCATCACAATGGATCACGACATCATCGTCCTCCCGCTCTACCTTGGCTACGTTCCCGAGAGAAACCATGATGTCCTTCTGTGCACATGGACTATGACCCTTGACATACGCTACGACCTATACCACAACTCCTAGAGCACTTCCTAGAAGCCCCTATGTGCCCTACCTGGGCCTCAGGACTGCCAAGGGCAGCGTACTGCTCTCCCTCCTCCGTGGTGGTCCACTTCTCCTCCTCGAATGGTGTCGTAGTGACGTATTGAATCGACTGAGAAAGCACTGGATGGGAGTTCCTCTTAGGCATTACTACCTCGAGACTCTTGATAACACCAACGAGCTTAGCATGGTCCCAGCCAGCACTCTGGGCCAATATGATGGAATCCTTGATACCATCACCCTGGTCAATCACAGTGAGAAGCGTTTCCCGAGTAAGAGGTAATCCTGGAGCCATATAGAGGACAGTTGTGAATGGTAATGAAAACCTGGCTAAGGAATAGGAGGCCTTCCAAACACAACTAGTACGCCCAATACGTTGCCTCGAAACGCGTGATTGACGTTTCAATTCGTTGATGATTATTTTCACATGGGGAATTCATTCCACGTCAGACATGGCTTCATCATCACCACTATTGGTCTCCTCGTCCTCCTCATCAGTGGACAGGATGCCCTCATTCTGAGGGGCACCCTTAGCATTAGATCGGCAAGCCGCCGTGGCCTTACCGGCTTCCAGACCTGCACTATGTTGTCCTCAGAAGTGCTAGCTACCAGAGTGGGCTCGAAGGGGTTCCAACTGATGTCGGTAACTCGAGAGCAATGGCCACCTGAGAGGAAGAAAAGACTCACCTTGAGAAGGACCCAATGGGCACATACCATGGACGAAGACCATCTCAGGGGGTCCATCCATGTCGCTGCCGTCCTCAATTTCCTCCCCTACTCGGGAGAGGTCCCATACTGTGACTCGACGATCGAGGCCTTAGTAGTGATGGTGATGGCCTCAAGGGTGGTGAATATTACCAGCAGACATGATCAAGTGGTCAGTGGTGGGGTTCCACTCTATGTTCAATACGTCCTCCTTATGGCCATGCTCTAAGGCGTGGACCCTGTAGTAGAAGGACGTCAGGAACAAGCGGGGCCTACTACTACTACTACTACTACTACTACTACTACTACTACTACTACTACTACTACTACTACTACTACTACTACTACTTCCGTGAAATTAGTCGCATATCCCACAGGCTTACTGTCTTATCACTACCAGCCGTAGCGAGCATCTAAGGTGATCACGCTGAATCATACGGTGCGGTATGAGATGGCAAGACCCACATTATCATTGTGAGGGGAGAACTGGACGCAGTTACAGTCAGACTCCCCTTCAATAGCCACGACCCTATGAGCTGGCTGGGTGGGTGACCTTAGGTCCCATCTGGAGCAATGATGGTCATGGCTGGGTCCACAAAGGGAGCAACCGAGTTACATTAGGAGCCGTCCATCATCACCAGTGGAGGCCAGAATGTCTCCATCACGACGATGAGTGGACACGGCCTCGACCGCATCAGTGTGGCCGGCGAGGACACTCACAGGGCCAGCACCTTGGCCCAAGAGAAGTGGGGAAAACCCGAGCGGAGCGATGGCACTAACCTTCGCCGCCTTTGGGGACATTATTGGCATCCCAGACTGCCACCTTGCAGTCGTAGGCTCCTGAGACCAATCGGCCCGGTACGGTTGGGCTCCAGGACAAGGCGTATCTAGAATGTGGAGGACTGGTTGGGAGGGGCCTATGTGGGGAGGAGGAGTACCCCTCAGCGGTGTGGCCCTTAAGGGTGCATAGGGAGTCTATGACGCCCTCCTTCTTGGGATGGCAAGGATGCTTAGAGTAGTCAAAAAGTAATACTAAGATGAGGGCCCACTGTGGGGTTACGAAAGTACTGAGCTTACTGTTGCCGATGTTGGTCAAGGTGGCGATGATGAAAGGATTTTGGGGACAGTACCTAGTGAGCGATGGGACTGTAGGAATCGGAAGGGAACCCTACTTGGCCCTGTTCACTTCCCCGGGGTGATTAATCTTGGTGGATATACACATACGGTCCTTACTAGCGGCCAAAGCAGCCCCAGACTCTAAGAGGTCCTCCATAGGTGCCCTTCACCCCTCGATAGTATTACCAGGAGTCTCAATGTACTTGTCGATGTCCACCTCTTCCTTGGACTGCTGTGGGACCTTCACTTGCCCTATCATGAGGTAATTCTGATCCCCATTGGAAGTGTGCGTGCCAAGGATCATTTTGTGGGTGGAGTAGTCGCTGGCCTTATCGAAGGCCCTATGGGTAGACCGTCGTGGACCGTCCCAATAGGCTGTTCACTTACGGTTTGACAGGAAGCCATTCAACGGTCAACGAGGGCCACTCCATGGTGTGAGAGATGACCATATCGTAGAGAAATGGCGTGTTTTTCTTCCATATGTTGAACCTGAGTTCCTACTACCAGTACTCCCGCGATAGGGAGCGGCTTACTCCTCGTCAATCTTGTCATCGGACCCATCTACGTCCACGTCATCATCGATACTCGATTTGGAAGGCTCGGCCACCTTCATTTCACAGTGGGTCAATGACCGTTGGGAGGGAGAGAATCGATGGTGAAAATACCGGTGCCGGGGATCGAACTTGGGTGGTTTGCAAGAACCGAATTTTGCTCGAGGTGTGTGCCCTAATCAAAATTCTCGAGGTTGAAATTCCTTGGCTGTTTGTAAACCCGATCTGGTAAGTATCACATCCGAGTGTCTTCACGTGTCACTTGGCCATGAATGACTCGACTGTGGGAGGGGGGAGGGGGAGGAGGGTGCTCCAATGGTCAGCAGAATCGATCTAAATTCGACTTGAAATTACCGAGGGGCACCGAGTGAACAATAGATAGTATGATTTTGAGTTCCTACAATATGTTATCAAGACACTTTCTATCTCCCAGAATCGGCGTCGTCGTTTTGGGTTCTCGTTTTTACCATCATGCAAGTCCTGTGATCCAAGAGTTGAAGACTAAGGTGGAGCACCTGGTGGCTCGGGAACAACCTCGCCTCCTCGAGTTGAAGAAAAAGCATAAAAACGTCGTTGTTGGTGACATCACTGCTGGTATGGTCGTGGGCGGGATGCGTGGCATCAAGGCTATGATCACCGACACCTCCGACTTGGACCCCGTTGAGGGTATCCGTTACCGTGGTAGGAGCCTCAAGGAGGTGAACGAGGCTCTCCCTAAGGCCCCTCCCAACGGCAAGGTCGGCCTGCCTGAAGGAGCCTTTTGGCTGCTGATGACTGGCGAGGTCCCCACCCCTGAGGTCGTATCCCATCTGAACGAGGAATTGCATCGTCGTAGTTGGTTGCCTGGTGATGTTATTGAAGCCATCGACGCCTTGCCCACTTCCATGCACCCTATGACTCAACTGTCCATTGGTATTCTGGCCATGCAACCCTACTCCCAGTTCACGCAGAAGTACCGTCAAGGAGGCTTGGCTAAGAAGGACTATTGGGAGTACATTCTAGATGACGCCATTACGTTGATTGCCCGTGTTCCGCAGGTGGCAGCTCGGGTGTATCGGAGGTCTTTCTATAACAGCATTTTCATTGAGACTGATCCTCATCTGGACTGGGCTGGCAACTTTGCCAATATGCTGGGAGTATCTGAAGACGAGAATTTCAAGGAGGCCACTCGGTTGTATTTGACCATGCATGCTGACCACGAGGGTGGTAACGTCTCCTCCCATACGACCCATCTGGTTGGGTCAGCTCTAGCCGACCCCTTCTATGCTTGGGCGGCTGGTGTCTGTGGTCTTGCTGGTCCCTTACATGGTCTGGCCAATCAGGAGTGCCTCAATTGGCTCACTAGACTTGAGAAGTACCACCAACGACTTGGTATTGAACCCAGTGTCGAGTCGGTGACACAATACACTAAGGAGACTATGGCAAACGGCCTAGTGGTTCCTGGATATGGTCATGCCGTCCTTCGAGCCACTGACCCTCGATACGCCATAGAGAGGGAGTTCTGTCTGGAGCACATCGCTGATGACCCGATGTTCAAACTATCCGAGATTTGTTATAAGACTATCCCGCCCATCCTGAAGGCCACTGGTAAGGTCCAGAACCCCTACCCTAACGTGGACGCGTTGTCTGGTACGATGATGCAACACTATGGACTTAAGGAGTCTGACTACTACACTGTTACCTTTGCCGTGTCCCGAACGATAGGAGTTATGGCCCAGATGATTTGGGCTCGGGCCATGGCCATGCCGATAGAGAGGCCCAAGTCGGTTACTCTAGACTGGCTGGCGAAGGCGGTGATGGACAGGACCAAGGAGTAACTCCTCGGTCGTCGGCGGTTGGGAAAATTTTTTGGAATTTATGTCAATGAATACGGCACGACAGCGTGCCGTTGTCGTACAGACGCGCGATAGAAGAAAACGCCTCCATTTTTTATGTGAACATATCTCGGCATCGTTTTTCTTCTTTAAAGCTGTCACGTTGCTGTTGGGTTGAAGGGGACAGGGGGCATATTGGTAACGACAGTTGGTCCATCTTGGTTCCAGAATGGCAGCTGTTGGTATTCCTATTAAACTACTTCACGAATCTGTGGGGCATACAGTTACTGTGGAGATGCAGACCGGCGAGTTGTACAGGTAACCATCATCAGAGTAGGTAGTGGAGGTGGCGGCGTACTAGCCCCCTGTGGTGCTCAGGGGTCATCTCATTCACACTGAGGATAATATGAATCTGTTGATTGCTGAGGTGGTAGTGACGAGGAAGGATGGCAAACAGACTAGTCTGGAGCAGGTAGTATCCTCTTGGTGAGGTCTCGTTTCTGAGGAGTGGTGGTTGTTAGGCGTACATTCGTGGATCTAAGATTCGTTACATAGTGGTACCGGATAACCTCCGGTATGCTCCTATGTTCAAGCCTAGGAGACAGGGTGCAGGTAGTGGGGTGGACCGAGTCTTTGAGGAGTAACAATCGTACTGGGTAGGTTCTGGTTGGGGTAGTCTGAACGCTCCTGGGGCTAAGGGTGGCAAGGGTAAGGGTGGTAAGGGTGGCAAGGGCAAGGGCAGGTTCTAGAAGGGTCCTTAGCCTTGTTGACGTCGTACTATAGAGGAAGCTTAGCTGAGAGCAGATGGAGTCGGCGTAATACTGTATCGCTGCTTTCCTGAGGTCATCAACTCCAGCGCCGCAGCGTGAGCGTTGTGTTTGTCAACATGAGGACTTGGGAGGCTATCAGTTGTTATAGAAGTCTCGACCATGTCTGATCCCGATGAAGTTTATGATACCACCGGCCCAAGGGGAGGTGGGAGGGTCTATGGTAAGGCTGGGGCATTGTGGTTTAGGTGCTGATGGTGATGATAATGATGATAGCAGTTTTGGCGGCAAGTGGCGTGCCTTCGCTGATATCGTGAGGGCTTTGAGGTTGGCTCCCCGCTCTGTTGTGCTATTGTTTCCTCGTAGGGCCCAGCCCTAACAGACCATTCGGATGCTTCAGAGGGTCGTCCATGGGCTGAGGCTAGGGTCAGGGTTGGGCAGCAGAGTCGAGAGGGCTCCATGTCAGCCGCGGACGCCCTGGACCAGGAGCTGGGTGAACTGCTTAACGAGATCTCGGAGCCTGTTGGGCATGGTCCTCCTACTGTGGTAACGTATAACACTGCACTGCCCAACCTGGCACTGCAGCGGGTGGAACCGGAGTGCTCCTATGAGGACATGGCCGAGGCAGCGGCACTGTATGTCCAGCAGTTGACGAGGCGTTCTATGGCTGGTATT
>NW_003211409.1:726396-761875 GCF_000006405.1 Perkinsus marinus ATCC 50983
TATAGAGGTTGGTGGAAGGCTAGGCTTAGGGGAGGATGGTGTGTGCTTAGGTCCTGATCGGTGATCAGATGGGGTGGTCCTATGGCAGGGTGGTGACACGTGGTGGTGATAGCAAGGGTAGGTTCTTGGGGTGTGTTCTCGGTCTGTTGTGAATCATTGGTAAGAAACGACTGGGGAGGCGACTGCTGGGTATTTCCCCACGGAGTATGTTGACGAATACGCGGAAGAAAAAGAGGTACAAGGGGTCACCTATGGTCAGTACATGGTCTATATTCTCTAGGATGGGCTGACAGTTGAAGTCGGGGGTGATGGTGGGGAGGCGCAGGAGGTACTGGAGCAGTCGCCAGCGGAATCTTATGGGTTCATGGTAGGTTCTCATAGAGGCCGATGATGCTGAGGAGAGGTTGGGACAGGACTTGGCTGGGCTGGGTGGTAGGGGTGGTGTCATGAGAAGCCGATGGGACGTCTTGTGAGGTACTCTCGAGGCTGTGTCCGAGACAGATGAGTGGCTGGAGGCTACTGTGGAAGGGGGAGAAGGAGGAGGTCATGGTGAGTTCGAGGATGCCTGGGAGTTGGCCGATGATGAGGCGACAGCAATGGATGAGACCACTGGATCAGAGGAAAGCCATTCTGAGGGGGGATCGATTCATAAGGTGGAGGAGGTAGTAGTTGATATGATGATGACTATACAGGGCAGGGCTGTCTTACTGCAGGCGAGCGGAGCCAAGGGTGGAGCGTTGCGAGGCGTCGTGGTGGGGAATGACCGGTGATGCTGAGTTATTGGGGCTGTGCGATATTAGTGGTTGTAGTAGGTCTGGTGTGGGAGAAGACAAGGACGACTTGGAGGTGAGCTCTTGTGATTGGTGTGGTATGGGATAAGGTTTAATAGGCTAATGAGGAGATGGCTAAGGCTGGGGAGGAGGTCATCGCAGAGGATGATATTGATGTTATGATGATATGGGAGGCGGTGGAGGCTGAGAGCAAGCGACGAATTGAGGCGGATAGCACGGCACCTCTCGCAGAGGTAGTTTCTGGTCGTAGTTCTTTGACGTAGGCTGTTGTGACTGTAGGTAGTACCAGTTGTGGATATCACGGCGAAGGATGCCTTTGAGTGGGTTAGGGCTAATGAGGGGTCTATAGTCACATCAGAGGCTCTGTCTGAAGTCGTGGATGGCTACATGCCCTCTCTACCAGCGGCTGGGCACCGGTCTCTGGCAGCTAGTCTCACGTGCTGTACTACGGCTGGTATGGCCCTGCAGGGCCAGACTGTGGGCAACCCTGCAGTGGGTATAGGGAGGGACCTGGCTAGGGAGAAGGAACTGCTACTGTGCCTGACTCGTGTTCATTACGATCCTCATGATAATGGTATGCATAGGAGTATCATACAGAGTGTCTGGCGTAAACTGACTGGGTCGGAACAGGACTGTGAGGATGTGGGGGAGCACTGGACCGTTATAGGCTTCCAGGGCACCAACCCGGCCACTGACCTCAACCGCTTCGGTGGAATCCTAAATGTCATCCATATGCTCTATCTCTGCTGCACCTTCCCTACTCTCAGCATTGCCATGTATGAAGCCTCACTGAAGGCTGCTAGTGACTTTCCTTTCGCCTGTGCTTCGATCAAGTACACGAAGTTGGCCATGGACGTATTCAGATTGGGGAGACTCAGTCGTCGATGTAATGAGGAAGGGATGGTTATGGAAGTGGTCGCTCACTTCTATGCGGCTTGCTTTTGGCTGCACTGTCGGCTGTGGGTGGCCCAGGGTAGGACTATTGTTGATTTCGATAGGACTTTTAAGGAGGTGCAGAAGAGGGCCACGGCGGGGCCTGAGAGGCTCATGAGGGACTTTGACGGTCATAGGGAGGATGAGGCCCTTGGGGAGGAGCAGGACGTGACCAGACATACATGGGACGGGGTGGAAGAGGATATCGCTTTTGCGGACATTGGGGCGCAGTCTCCTAGCAAGGACCGTTTCGGTCGGCTGGGGGCAATGGTGAAGTCGTGGCAGATCTCGAAGCGGCTGCGGAGGTATGCGAAGGGCTTGCAGTAGAGGACTGTGGTCATGCATGTGTAAGTTGTATGTAAGCTGAATTGCATGTTCATTGATTGCAGCTTAAACCACGATGGTCTCTAGCCTAGTATAGGTCGCGTTGGGTGGGGGTGGATGTCGCATGTTGTAGTGCTCAACCACGTACTGTGGTCCCGATTGGGCGCTCATGATTGCCATTGCTATGATAGGAAGGTCCGTGACAATTCCCAGGTCCATCGATGACCTTGTTATATGGGACTTGATAGGAGCACACTCGGGGAGGTGGCATCCTCTAACGAGAATGTAGTTTTGGGTGCGACTCTGAGAAATTACGGGCGGTGTTGATCCTTTAAAGAGTAGTGTATGGCTCAAGGTCATCGACGTTAGCCATGTGGTCGTCGATGAGGCTTCCTTGTCCCTTATGAACGAGCTCATCCACTTCGCTACAGCCCATGTCGGAAGCTTTTCACGCTCATTGGGTTCAAGATGCTCATGACGGTCATCACGTTGGTACGGGCAGATTCCCATGTTTACTCTCGTGTTGAGTTTGATAGTGGGGGAGGGGTTCGATGGGATTGCTCCTAGTAGTACAGTGTACACTCATTTATACAGGGTGTTGCATACGCAATCTGTTGTGCACAGTCTCGGCTGGGTGAAGTCTTCGGGGTAATCGTTGAATGTACTGTCATTCCACTAGGCAGTCGTGATGCTACCACACACAGTAGCAGCGAAGGGCTGTGACGTGTTCTTCTCAACAACTGTCTTTAGTTGTCTCGCAGTATGTCCAAGAGGAACTCACTTGGACCCAGGATCGAGTCCAGCTCTGTAGGGGGTCGAGGCTTGTTCGCTGGGGAAGGAAGTCACTATATTCCTGGCGACTCTATAGCGACTTATAGACCTATCGTCTACTGTGTAACACCGACAATGGCTAAGGCATGCTGTCACTGGTGCCTCAATAGTGATGGTGAGGAAGGGCGCATCTACACCTTTTTCGAACTGAAATTCAGGAAGTGGAAACTCTACGAAAATCAATTTTTTTCTCATTTCGTCAAAATTTTTCTCATCCAATTAAAATCAAATTTCACTTCGCGGCTGAATTCGAAATTTTCGATTTGCTCAGCACCCAAGTACTACCAGTGCAGTGGTTGTCGATATGCTGTGTACTGCAGCAAGGAGTGTGCAAAGGCTGCATATAAGCTGGGAACTCACAGAAGGGAGTGCCAACTGGTTGGATCGTGTCGTGTGGTGGGAGTAGTGATGATAATATTCAGATTAAAAAGCTCCCTGCGGAGCATGCCTCCTCAGCACCCCTTACTACCTTCCTCGCAGCAGCTAAACTGCACTGGCTAGTGCAGGAGGACGAGGCGGTACGTTGGGTAGTAGTGTTGGGAAAGTAGTGAAGTTGTTTAGGTTCGACATAGTGTGGACGAAATGTGTCGGCATGCTGATTCGAGTGATACGTTGGAAGCTGACTCAGGCTCTACTGCTATCCTCCTGAGTCGCTATTTGGATGGTACGCAAGCTGACCTTATTTGTATTTTACGCTGAAAATATGCACATGGTCAAGATATGAAAATTCCGGGGAAATTTTGGGAATGTTCTCTGTACACTTCTACCCGCATTCGAATAGAAACTCTCAAGCTCAGCTAAGAAAAATGAACGAATATCCGACACTGCGTGAGCATCAGACTCCCCTCCCGTCCCGGTCATGTTGGACCTCCTCCGAGTTCTACGATACAACGCTGTAACGATTACCAACGACTCGTTACAGGTCAGTTCCTGTGGCCCTTCGCCGTGGGGTTGAGGCATGCTCTCAGGATGTTGCCCTGGGCTTGTATACTGAGGTCTCTGCTATGAACCACAGCTGTGCTCCGAATGTCGTCCTTATCTTCTCGGGCAGCGAAGTGTAATAGGGAACATATGCTCGGTCGCTCGATTGAGCTCGGGAATTTCCTTAGTCGTTATAGAATTTTGTAGGTATGTGTACATAAACCCATCGAAATTTTTAAAAAAAAATTTCAAATTTTCGGACACACATGAAGTTTATCATGTTCATCACATTTTCGGGGTAGAGTGCATCTGCGTTCTCATCAGCACATTGCGAACGATACGAGCCGTAGAGGATGGGGCTGAGCTGTTCATATCGTATGTGGACGTATGTATATCACCGAAAGCGAAGCGATGCCAAAGGCTCCGGGACCAGTACAAATTTGATTGCTCGTGTGAAAGATGCACTAGGGAAGATGAGTACCTTGATGACGTTGATAACGGCGATGGGGTAGTGTTCAGGTCCGACACGTAGTGATGAGGAAAGCTCCTACCTGAGGCTGGTCTATGCAGAGGAAGACCTACGGCTGAGTGTACAGAAGCAGGAATGGAAGGAGGCAGCTACTGCAGGGAGGCTTGTGGATGAATTACGGGTAAGCTGAAAGACTGTTGTGCCCTGTTCCTTCCTATTTCGAGTGGAAACTTTGTGGGTGTGAACTTAGATGGAATATGTATTGGTTGAAGCATAAGGAGCGTATTTTTTTCTAAGGGACAAATCCAAGAAATCTGTGTTTCTCGTCAACGCATGAGAGTTTTGAGCTGAAACTTGAACAGAGCATAGATATAATGATTAGCTATTATATACTCGAATGGAACTAACGATAATCACATATTTTTTGGATTTGCCCCTAAGTGATGGTACCTTAGTCTGAATAATCATCATTTCGTAGAGTACCCTCTCTGGTGGCCAGGAGTACGACGTTTGTGTTGGAGTTAACGCTTATATGCTCACGAAGATCCTCTCTTTGAACGACGGTGAGCCGACTTTAGAAATCGTCAGCAATTTCCCACTTTCTGGCAGGCTCATTACGAGAAGCTTTAGGATATTTCGCTAAAGCGGTAGGGCGGGGAAATGAGGTGGTTCGCAACTTGTGATGGTGTTTTTTCAGTACCGCATTCTGAGCATCACTCACGGCAGCAATCACCCTCTTGTCGAGGAGGTCAAGGGGAAGATGATTGAGCTCCGTAACTACGTACAGTACAACACACCACCTGTTCCTCAAATATCGAGTGAATAATGCAATTCCTATTGGGAAAAAAACTCCGAGTTTCACGTCGACGTTTTTACTTGGGTTTTCATAAGGAATCAACGATCTAGTATGTGGACTGATCGAGCTGGGGTACTGCGGAGGAGCATTGGCTGTTGTTGTAACAGTAACTTCACCATGTTACGGCGATGGTGTATATAGCCCGTTCTGTGGACGGTGCGGTATGTCCATCCTGTTCCAGAGAGGAGGGGAGAGTACGTCAAGGGATCGTCGGACCGATCCCTGGGGGGGGCAAGATTAACTATGAGCTGATTGTGAGTTGAAGTGTGGAAAAGTTGAACCGGCGTGGGTATCAGATTTTGAAGACAGTAAATGGACGGTATCCGGTGTATTAACTATTCATGAAGTCGCGTCGGGAAGAAGGGACAGCCTCTGCACGGCAGGTGGCTCGTGTTGCCGCTCCTCGTAGGTGAACACGATGGTGAGGCACGTGAGGACATCTGTCGGAATTTGCGAAGCTCCGGTGAGTTCGGCGGAGGAAATTTCCAAGGAGTGTGTCGAGTTGTCAGGTACGGCTCCATATTGGCTCTCTAGAGGTTCCCGGCATACACACGTGGAAAATTGTGGAGGTTTCAAGAAGCATGAATATGTGATGACCATGAGTAGCGTTTTTGATATGCGGAAGGCTGAAGTTTTTTGGGTAGGGGGGAAGAGGTCGTTATTCCCAACAGATTGTTGTTTTCCCATGTCTGGCCAGTTCTTCCAACGGGCCGTTTTGCCCGTCTCAGCGGTTGCTTGTGGGGTAAGTGCTTTCAGCGTCATCTCAAGATGGATCTTGGCGTTCAGTTGGTCGCAATGGTCGTCGACTGTAAGAGTCGGCCGAGACCTCGAGTGTGGTGTGAAGAGGACCCGAGGGACTGGATAAAGAACGAGATGAAGGACAGAAGCATGGAAGAAATAACCATGGGCCAATATGGGTGAGTACTCCTCACGTCGCTATCGATAGTGACCATCCGATTGAAATTCGTTTGCTACTTCCGTGTAGTACCAATTTGGTTATCGTCACCGCTTGGGAATTCACGACGGTCTAAATGCGAAGTGATTTCGGTGGTGGTGGTGTTGTTGTTCGTTTTTCGAAGGGTTAATGATGAGACTTTTTGTCTTTGTAGCAAATGGACACGATTGTGGAACGCAGACTGGGACGGTCGTAATCCACGAGAAGATGCGAAAAAAGTAGCCACTTGAATACACTCTATCTGAACTCAGTTTTTTCTTGTAGGAGCAGAAATCGTCATCAGAGAAGGACGGTGGAGAAACCAAAGAGGTGCGGTATGGATGGTTGAATGTTGCTGGTATGGATATTCATCGCTCAGGCCAAGAAGGAGTATAAGCCTACGGTGCATCTCCTTCTCATCCGACATGGTCAGTACAATCTCGATTCGGATGAGAATGAGCTCACAGAACTCGGCAAGGAACAGAGCCGGATTGTTGGTAGAGTTACTCATGGTCGTGGTGGGTGGTTTGAGGGCTGTGACGCAGGTCAGCGGTTGAAGCAAATGACTGAGGGGATGAAGTCCGATCGGTATGGTACGAGAAAAATAGAGTAAGGCAGCATTGAACCAGGGCGTTGTTATGTGCATGTTGGTGTACAGGTTCAAGAAGCTGATATCATCTGATGTGTTACGAGCTAAGCAAACCGCTGAGATCATTCACGAGGTAGCGCCGAGGCAGGTGTTTGTGAGCAACTGTTGTGAAGGTTCTCGGTGGCGAGAAGGCGGTCCACTACGAAGACCCTGACCCTATTCTGGCGGAGGGGTGGCCATGCGTGCCGATGCCTATGTCAGAGAGGGTAGGTGGTCACTGGTATGTTCTATTGAGAGTTATGTTGGAAAATATGTTTGTTTTCCCCAACTGGAATCAGGAATTTTCTCATAATCACAAGAGTAGGAATTAGTAGGAATTTCGTAAAATTTTCTCAGAATTTCAATATTGTTGCCAACACATGTAGTTGGCCATGCTCATATTTTCCCACGCTGATGGTGATGGTCATCTTAGAGCTATTCGAAGATAAGACCGGCACGCCTGCTGGAGGAGGGCAACAGGTTGGAGGCAGCATATAGGAAATATGTGCATCGGGCGAAGGACCATAAAAAGCCGCCGAAGAAGAACAAAACGGTCGAGGAGAAACAAAAAGAAAAAGAGAAGAAAATTGCGGAAGACTACTTCAAGTGGGAGGGCGCGGGGTTGAGGGGAAGATGAATTGATCTGTTTCCTGTAGACATGGTAAGGAAGCGATAGGTGAGGACGGTGATGTTGATGAGGACCTCACCAAAGGACATGAATATTACATAGTGGTATGTCATATGAACGTTATTCGGTAAGAGTCGCTGTAGGCCATGTTAGCAGTCATTGTCGGCTTAGGTACTTCGTATGCAGAGCCTTGCAGCTCCCCCCTGAAGCGTGGCTCAGGATGGGTGGGGAGAACTGTGGAATTACGGAGATAATCGTAGGAGGTATAAAGTGGTGGTTCGCATGAGGTCAGTTGCAGCAGATACGTGATGATGGCGGTGTTAGTCTGGCTCGTTTTGGTGACAATGGCCATTTGACGATCGAACAAAGCACTTTTCATTGAGAAGCAGTTGCGACGTGGTTTTCTCACTTGTGTTGGCGTTGAGTAGTTAGTGCGCTATGCTGTGATGTTTGAGGGACTTACTTTGGAAATGTTTCGTGTCGTTGTTGTATGGTGGGCTGCTAATATGTGGTTATCAATTAGGAACATTCTATGTCTCGTAAATGCTTATTAGCTAGTTTGAATCTTGAGTGCTACTTTCGAATCATCTCCTTATTGATCACAGGTTTCCCAGTCGTTTACAAAGAGGTTTGGTTGTATACTTATGCGAGATGAAGGATAGATCGCCTTACCCCTCGAGAGCTTTGGTTGTGTTCTAAGCCAATGGCGATGTTGGGATCAGCAACTCTCAGAATGCTCTGTTCGTCTCCTAGTAGGTAGAATACACTCGAAATTGTGGGTGGGCCAGCGGGAATTGTCCTTCCTTGGGTGTAGTACTGGACAACCCGGTTTTATTAAGCTCACACTAGCATCACTATAGGGTTTCTCAAAAGCCGTCAATGCTCCGGCTCAGAGCGGCACCTCGTCTGGCCTCTCCGACCCATTTGAGCACAGCGTCCTCAAGTGGCATCCGAATGGTGGATGTATCAACGAAAGTTCCGAGCCCTCGGAGGGCCACGGCGTCGTGTAGAATATCAAACATATCGCGAGAGGTCACCGACATTATCATGGGGGAGTCGGCCAAAGGGCCAGTAGCACTGACGGCTCAGGTGGCAGGGGTTCAGGCCGCTAAGAGGACCGCTGACCTAATCCCGCTCTGTCACAATATAAGGTAACGTGATTCAGTATTGATTCACATTAGTGTGGTATGTGATCAGATTGGACTTCGCTGATGTACAGCTTGCTCGAGCCCCTGGGGGCGTGGGAGTGCATCTCACTTCAGAGGTCGCCTGTCGTGATGCAACTGGTGTCGAGATGGAGGCTCTGACTGCTGTTAGTATAGCAGCATTGACGGTATACGATATGGTCAAGAGTGTCTGTAAGGACGCTGTCATCACGGATATTCGCCTTGAGACTAAAAGTGGTGGCAAAAGTGGACACTTTGTGAGATCAGATTCCACCAAAATTGAATAAATTCGTTTCTAATGCGACCATTGGGATCGAGTCACCGATAGCCTGTCCAAGGTGCGAGTACATGTTCACTTCATATTGGCTTCAGCACCCATACATTGCGAGCATACTAGCATTGATGACGCGAGCAGGACAGTGCAGTGACGTTGGCTGACCACAAAGGTGCAGGCCCATCAGTTCTCTATAGCGTCCCATCAATATCAGTCTCAAAGGAATCCCTAGGAGCAGCTGCTATGACTCATAGTCTATGAGCCATGTGCATATCCTGATTTCCGAGGGGTGAAGAGATCATAAAGGGATCCTACTTGGATTCATGATTCGCATTCAACCCCACGACTTCGCACGGCCCGGGGTGGGAAGGATTTTTGGGCGCGCGCTATTTTAATTGCGCAGGGTGATGTCAACGGCGCAGTTTGCTGCACTTGCTCCACGATGGTCGTTGCTGACCTGCACAACACTTCAACGCAGCACTTTGAAGGTGGTCTATGCTTGGCTGTTCCTTCAACATTCCTCTTCCCTCTCGTGGGCCTATGTTGCTACCATCCGCCCTTCGGTGATGAGCGGCGACCATTTCTATTCTGGTGTTAGGCCACACATTTCCACGACTGTCGTCATTCGCGCTCAATCCCTCAACACAGTATGGCAAGCCATGCCTCAGAGAACCAGCACTGTTCTCTGCAGCAATGCCCCCTAGGGTGCTCACCCCGAGGTGGCGTCGTGACGTTAGATCGCCGATTGTGGCAGGTCGTAGTGTCCTTGGGGGCGGCTGGCCAGCGGGGCGCCTCCCCCCATCCATCACTGTATCGAGGACCAGGACTTGCATCTGATGGCCAGCATGGGGAAAGAGGTCTCTCTGTTGGCTCTAACGCTAGCTGTCGATCACTGAGCCGTACTTTGCACACGCCTCGGACGAGTGAGCTGTTGAACTCAGTGCCAGTATCAACGTCTCCGCCCTCAGCGTTATATTCCCCAGCAATAGCCCCATCGCGGCCCCTGAGCAACCCTTCTTGGCTGGCCAGAGACCATGAGGCCGTTTGGCGCAATTCTCGGGTGGTCCGCCAGGTCCCGTCAGGCTTGTCGATTCCCCACGCGCCCTATACCGTGCCTCGGCTGCCGCTTAACTTCGGTAGTGTAGTACGGTCTGTATCGTCTGGCCCGGGTACGCCTCAGAGACAGCAGGGCGCTGAAACGATAAGGTAGGTCTGAACCGAGTCCTCAGCAGTGGAGCTTTGGTAGGCACTGTTCTGTGCCGCCGACGCTTGAGTCTGGCTCGTTGGTCCTAGGAAAAGGGAAGCCACATGATCATCATTTTGAGGGGAGAGTATCGACGTCAACTGCAACGCCTATGAATAGAGGGTGGCATGCTGGCAAATCTAGGGGTCTTCAGCTTGGAGGCTTCAGGCGGCCCCCACCTACTAGTGCATCGGCCTACCGTCGGCTTGATCATGGGCTGCATGCCGATCGGGGTAGGCTAGTAGTGTGTGAGGTATACGAGGGACCGCTGTATCACAGTTTCGGGCGGAAGGATACCTTCGACGTCGGCACGGAATATGCAGGGGATGACGACAGGGAGGGAAAGCCCCGCTACGCCAGGTGAGTCGAGTCCCTTTGGAGTGGGCATGATGATTGATAGGCTCGAGAACGGCTAGGCCCTTGAGGAGAACTGAAGGGAAGACGACTAAGTCTAGCGAGGGGGTCGATCCGGGTACCGGGCAGGTGTAGGGTGACGGGTCGGAGTGCCGGGCCTTTAGAGTTGCCGAAGACGCCTCGGCTTGGTCGCAGCTTCCGAGCTGGCAGGATTCAACGGTCGTGGAAGTTGTGGTGCTTCCGCAAAGCCTTTGAGCGTTACAGTAGTGGTCGCGGCCATCATCCCCAACTCGGATGAAGTGCTGGTCAGCAGGCGTCGAGCATGTGGGCTTCTTGGCCTCCCTCAGCTGGCTGAGGCAACACAACATGCTTTATGGCGTTGAGCTGGCGGAACCATACGATATGAGGTGCTGTTGGCCTCCCCGGCGGGTGAAGTGCACTGTACACACAGGCAATGGGATGAGGCTCATAGGACAGCATTGAAGGACAGTGAAATAGATCCCTGGGGACATCAACGGCTACGGGACCATCTGGAAGGGATTTGGAATGTCGATCGGGGAGTGAGGAGACGGACTACACAGAAGAAGAAGAAGGCTACTCACCGGCCTGCTATGGTACAGAGGCGGACTAACCCGGTCCGTACTGTTGAGGCGGAGGTAGGCTGGCCGGTACTTAGCTGGAGTAGAGTCGTGGTCCAGCGGCCACTGATTGCCGGGCCACCGAAGGCAGTATTGCCGCCCTCACGTCCTCCCCCTAGTGATGGTCGAGGTCTTCATCCTCCTCACCACTCTATGCCTCCCCCTGTGGTCAGAGGTGTTGAGAGGGAGCTGGCTGGGTGAGTGGACATCAGCAAGGGGCTGGACATGGTCCCATCAGTGCTGCTCCCTGGCGGTTGCCGATACCTCGAATAGAGTTTGGGGCCCACCGTCTCAGCTTATCTACAGGGATGGTCATGGTACCTCCTCGAACGGCCGCACCCCCACCGGTGGTCGGTCAGATCAACAGAGGTGTAGCCTCTTCCACCGTTGGGGCTCGCTTTAGGTATGGTCCTCCGGAGTACGTAGTGTAGAGGCTACCCTGAGTGTCAGGTCCGCCTCTCTGGGAGCTCCACTGCTACACTCACATCAATGGCCGACTCCACTTGGTGGTGTCCTGGGAGCTGCATTTAACCGACCGCCGGTTTGGAGGACGACACTACTGGGTGGGAACACAACTGGTACCTTCAGTACAGTTGCTCCACTGGGGTTCTCCTCAATGCGTTGAATAGTGGATCGCTCGAAGTTGGCTGGTTCCATGTGTACTCTGCCACGTTTCCCCCCAGATGTGGTCACTCCTGGTCAAAAGGATTGCGTTTTGGGCTGTAGACTGACTTGCCTTATGGCAGTTGACTTATGACGGCAGTAGCGAAGAACGCCCCACAGCTACGCATTCAGCCGGCCTGGCTTCAACATGATAGACAGGTTATTGACATGTCCTTGGCCCACCACTGGTGGAGGCTACTTCATCAGGTCCTGCGATATTACGCCTACTTTCAAGAGCCTGTGGTGGAATCCCCTGTGGAGAACTACAGGGTTAGGAAGTGAGTGTCTGACTTTACATGGGATTAGAGTATAGTGTTATTATCATCAGATGTACGATACTGTATTACCTCGAGGACGGCTCCCTGCATATACTCGAACCTAAGATCCTCAACAGCGGCCTCCAACAGGTGGGCTCGAGGCGTTGGGCTTGGTTGTGGTGGTACTGGGGTTGTCCTAGGGGGCCTACTTGAAGCGCCATAGAGTGCCCAACGGTGAAGGGGAGTATTTTGGGCCGGAGAACCTACGTTGTGGTATCACCATCAGCGTCTACGGGCGGAAGTTCATGATTACTTCTTGTGATAAGTTCACGAGGGACTTCTACACTGAACACGGACTGGACCTAGGTGGGCCGCTGCTGGCTAGAATGCGTGGATTGACATTGTAGGGGAAGAACGCGAGATTCCGATTGACCAGTACACCGCTTCAGTGAAGAGGACAGCTGAATTGGCTCAGCAGCCTATACCGGAGCTGTCAGGAACAAAAAGTGGGGGTGTTTCTCTCTGAGTCACTCGGCATTGCTGAGCTTGTTGTTATCGTGTAGTAAGCAGGAGTCCTATGAAGGTACACAGAAGCCCTTCTGGGTGGAGGGCACGGTAATCCTAAAATGAGGCAATACTTGGAGAACGATGGGAAAGTGCTGAGGTTCTATGCCTATTGGGACGACAAGACCCGGTGGGAGGGCGTCTAGGGTCAGCGTGGGGTAAGTAAGGTTGGTAGCCAGATA
This sequence comes from Perkinsus marinus ATCC 50983, assembly GCF_000006405.1. Lineage (NCBI taxonomy): Eukaryota > Perkinsozoa > Perkinsida > Perkinsidae > Perkinsus > Perkinsus marinus. The sequence goes on from NW_003211409.1 coordinate 739,053, forward strand.
CGGCACAAGGCAGTACTACACCATACACTTCTTCCTGGTTGATGACACGTTGGAGATTCTCGAGATCCATACTAGAAATTCTGGTCGTGATCACTACCCTACCTTTTTCAAGCGAGGACCGCTCTCCAAGAGGCCAACACTGGTAGGCTCGGGGCGATGGACGGGCGTCCGAGAGGACCAAGCTCAGGTCCATACCCCAGGGATGTTCGTGGACGAGATGAAGGCCCTATACGAGGAGACGGGCGGACAGACGCTGTATGATGAGCGTCGAGGGGTTAGGGGGATCATGCTGCATCAGGTACACCCCCAACGACCTCTCCACTGGCTCTACTATGGCCGTCTATGGTCGAGACTTCTTCATATACGACTGCGATGCCGCTACGAGGGAGTTCTATAAGAAGTAGTATAATGGTTACTCGACAAAGTCAGTAGTAGGCTCAGGTACAATGGCAACCCACAAGATCCTGTGGAACTGGATGTAGAACCACCAACACACTACGAGCTGACTAAACCACCCCATATAGGTGTGGGCCAGGAGGAGGACTCGATGTGAGATGAAGGGCTCGACTCTTGTGACTATCACTATTGCCTTTTCAGAGGCTCTTGTTATTCCCTCCGTCCGAAGCCCCCACGACAGGATCTAATCAAGAAGATGAAGAACTCTGGTAAGGTACTGCGCTTCGAGGCTAGGATGGAGAACAGGCAACCGGAGGATGCCAACAGAAGGTGAGGGGAGATAGAGCAGTTCATCGAACCTCAGTTCGGCGTGGTAGGTTCATAATTGGCGTTTTCCTGTTGGATGATCAAGTTGCTGTATGGGAGATGAGATGCCGTAATTCTGGACAGACTGAGGGTAAATTCTCGGAGAAATCGAGGAAGAGGAACCCAGCGACTGGACAGTGGTGAGCCGCTCTATCCCCAGTCGCCTCCAGTGGCATGATCACTCCCTTAGGTTTACGCCGACTGAGTTCTTCGTGGGTGCTACGGTTGTCATCGCAGCAATCCCATTCTATATCGTCAGAGCTGATGAATACACTCTCAAGTGGATTTGGCAATTCTTCCATGAAGCTCCAACCTGTCTTATTATTTCAGGTATATGGAGGAGCAAGGATCGTCCCAGGGCTTCCACTACAGTGACATCAACACTATAGCGAGGAAATTGGCTCCCCTACAGTAGGCTTGTTCCATCGCAGAATGTTAGTTAATCTTGCTGTAGATCGTACCAAGACTTTACGTCCCGCGACCGTATTGATCCAGATGAGTTCACTCAGTTGGTGACCGAGGCAACTGGGGAGCGTCTGGTGGACCACGAGATAGTTACAAGTACGTCCGCCTAGGGTTCCTCTCATGATCTCCTTCTGCCCAGTCATTCGCCATTGTGGTGACCTCTCCACTGAGCCCTGCACCATCGATGTCCCAAAGGTCCTGCAGGCTGTCCAGCGAGGTAGCAGTGCTTCCCCTCCGGTCACGATATACTTCTCGTCATCTTCAGCTCTACAGTGAAGTAAGAAGCCATCATGGTGTTAGTAATGACATGTGCTGTTCTTAGCAGACGATATCGATGTCAGACTCTTGTTGGTTTTGTGTTGGAGTCCTCATTACCATTGGCCCCCTCCCAACCGAATCGTCATTACCGAATGGGTGATCATTGCGGGATTCCATCATAACCGTTACCTTCCGCGATAATGACCAACCAACTCTGAACAAATCGTCGAGTATACAAAAGGGCAGTTCTTCGTGTTGTTAAATATCGATGATGATCATCGCAAATTCGAGCCATGGGAATACCCGGCCTGGCACACATCGCTACTGCGAACACAAGTGCCCTACAGAACTCGCGCCGAGAGATGGGCCTCGGTGGTGCACACGTGCTTTTGAGCCACGCACTTGAGTCATCTGTTGATCAAGTTGCCAATAATAAGCTGCGACCAGTAAGTTGGTCAACACATCCACCGCTTTCGCAAAGCGCACTTGGATAAAACCATGTCTGCCATGGCAGAAGAATTTGGGTTATCCTCGTTTTTCCATTCACTGCGTTACCCAACAAAGCATGACTTCACAACGTTACTGTTACCATAACACAACAAGAACAGAACGATCGAAAGCGGTGTATCCGAATGAAATGATTGAGTGGCATTTTCATCTAACCAGAAATCATCGTCAATATCGTCACTCGCTATCGCTGCCAAGACCAATATCCTTCTGGACCATCTTACGACATATAGGATGATAAAATAGCTTATGCTCTTCGAAGGTTCTTCTGGCCAGCTCGGGATCGACTTCGAATAGAGCTCTATACAGAGTGAGTGAGAGACAGACGATTTGACGACAAGACAGCTCACCGATAGAGAGTTCGAGTGAATTTCATCCTTCCCTGCTCCGTCAGTAACTTGACAGCCTCTTTCTTCGCATCATTCCAACCCGATGACAAGGCGAGTTGGATGAAGTCGCAACGTACCTTACAGCGTTGACTGAGTCAAGTCAAGTCACAACACTGGACTTACTTCACAGTTCGTTTCCAGAAAGCCATAAGCATCGTTCATCTTCTTCACTACTTCCGGCGCATATCTTCCATCCTCAAACCTGAAAAGGAGAAAAATCCGACACAAAAAACCGTCAAAATTACAGTGACTGACCTGCCATTATTGATAAGAGCATTAAGCATGATACACTTCTTTGCGCTAGGCCAATCTCTCACACCCGAAACCTCAGGAATAACATCATTGTGTGCTGCCTCCTCCCACTCAGCGGCAAGGGCCTTAGCCTCTTCTACCGGCTTCACATCATATGGAGGCTTGTATTCCGGCATACCCGGAGTATAGAAAAGTTTCTTCCAATCGGGCGTTTCAGATATCTGATTCGCCCATGTGTGATTCTAAATTGGAGTCGATCTACTTCTTACCTTTCCCTCAAACTCTTGCATGAAAAAGTTGGCAAACTGTTCGGTTGTGACTGTTGAGCCGGCAAAAACCTCAAAATACTTGCGAACGAAGGGCTGGAAAACTTCATCGCCTCCAACGAGTTCTTGGAGATACCTGCATACGATATATCCCTCCACTACACAGCAACAACCCGTCACCATAACAGACTGGCTCCCTTTTCATAGGGAACGGTAGAGAAGGAGTCATCTGGATCCACACCACAAGAAAGATCTGGTACGAGGCACGTGAAGTTGTGGTCGGGTCCAATGCTAAGGGATGAGGCAGCTTGATGACAAGACTCCACTTCGGTACCCCTACCGCTCAACACATTGGAGTAGTCCCTGCCAGCCGCTCTCCGCCCGAAGTGCACCACGTTCTTCACCAAAGCATCGCTCCACGATCTTCCGCTCAATGAAGCACGTCATACCCTCATTCAACCAGAAGTGCTCCCAGTTACCTGTTGGTCACAAGGACCATTAAAAGGAGCATTCATAAGAATGCCACTTACGGTTGGTCACAAGATTTCCGCTCCAACTGTGAGCTATCTCGTGGGCAATCACATCAACTTGACTACGATCTCCCGCAAGGAGGGTTGGCGTGACAAAGGTCAGGCAAGGGTTCTCCATACCCCCATATGGGAAGGATGGCGGCACCACAAAGAGATCGTATCTGACGCACGAAGAGCACATACAGGGCAGGTCCCACTTGGTTGTTGAATGCCTACACTCCGAATCGATAAGGTCCACATAGTTCTTCGGCAATGTGGAGTATCTTCTCTGTCTCTTGGAATTCCCACTGAGCTTTGTCAACGACCGAATTCTCAGCCCAAACTGTGCATCCTAAAAGACATAGATATGCCTACAGAGTTCGATGAAGATGAGGACAGAGAAACGGGAAAATATGCACAATATTTTTTGGTGACGATGTGAAAATTACGAGGAAATTTTGGGAAATTCGTATTGGTTTCTCGACACTTCTACCCGAGTTCATATGAAAACTTGTATAATCAGCGGGGAAACCGCTGAGCTCAGCTGAAAAAAGCGAGCATATAATCCAACACTGGATGAGACCTACGAGGACCGAGTCGTTTGCCGACCAATTCTCCGCAGACAATAGCAATAAGGTAAGGTGGGATAGCAACGTCTTGACGGAACGTGTGGGCTGACCATAATCCAGAGAACTCGGGTGGAGTTGTTGATACACCAAAGTCATGTGGAGGCTGAGACGAGGAGATGATGAGGGTAGAGGGGAGGGTTGTTGAGCCCACCTGGCATCGATGGCCTCCTGAAGTTTGTCGAATTGCTGACATCAAACAGAATAGTTCTGTCGGTGCTCTCACACGGGCTGAATAGGTAACCTGCAAACGTCACTAACATCAGCAGTCACGACTCATCCCACCTTGCAGTTGCATCCATCTTGCAAGGGTATCATCGCCCTCGCATGAATAGCCTCACATTGTGAAAACAGAAATGGGTATTTTCCTACGACAAGGCATGACCAAGTGAGAAGTGACCAAACCTACCCCCAGAAGTTTGTTCCTTTGTAAGGAACTGTAGAGCAGAACTGTTACTCGACGTAGCGTACACCACTCGTACGAATAGTTGCTGACCAGCCAGGCACGTCGGAGGTAGGGTTATACGTAATGGGGTTCCCAACACTGGATCCTACACTCAAGCTGAACACACTAACAAAAACGATCAATGCTCACCTTCTGATCCTCTGCCAGTTCGTAAGGAAGTTCTTGGAGTACATATGCTGCCGAAACGCCCGGTATAATGGGGGGATGAGCTGTGACCAAATACACCTACTATCTCAGTAACGAGAACTCAATCGGGGGGCGGGCGAGATTTCACTTGTCGGATCTGCAAATTCCTAGTGTCCAACACCAACTCGCAGGGACCAGTAGTATTCGGCGTACACGTTATATCTACGCGGCCAACCAAACGTGTAGATTCGAAATCCACGGCCAAGTCGAGGTCGAGATGCACCTAGGGGACGACACTACATACACTCCGTTGAAGCCTCCTTCAAGTTTACTACCATCCTAGCTCGGCCCATGCCCAAGGGTTCGCTTAAGCTCGACGGATCGTCATTGTGCTCCTCTGTGTCGAGCACGTCTGCATCGTTCACCAACAACTAACACGATAAAGAGATCTCACGAGTAGTAGAAGGAGTGGTCAACTACCGTAGAAGTACGACTCTCCTCCTCCTCCTCTTTCCCTCGGTGTGGCACTGAACTTTCTTCAAGCTTATTCGACATAAATACGTAGGAAAAACTAATAAGAAAACAATCACAACATTTCAACATACTCAACAACAACATGAGCTATCTCGCGAGAAACAGGTACTCAGTCTTGTGGTGAATATAGTGACACATCTGGACGTTAATATCAACAACACTAAACTTCGCTTCATAGCTCGTCATCCTCCTGCTGTTGAGAACCTGAAAACACCATCATAAAGAGGAAAGCAGTTCACCTTACCCTTATCGTTGAGGGTGAGACCGTCGAGTAACTCAGCAAGGTCCACCTCGGGGGCTTCGTTGTCCTGAACAAGTAGCGTCAAGCAGGCCAGCTACTGGACGACGGAGCGACTTACGTCTGCTTCCCCTTCCTCCTCCCCCTCCTGTGCAGCACCCACATTGCACGGCTCTTTCCATGCCGGGTCACGGAAGAGGTTAATCTGGGATAGAACATCACATAAAGAGAGTAACCCTCAGAAGAACTAGAAGACCTCCTGACGAAGATCCTTATCCTCCTCAATGTCCCGCATAAACTGCTCATAGTCACCATCGTTGGACTCCTCACCTACATTAGGGTACTTCAATAAGCTAGATAATGACAATGATTGTCAGACAATCCCACGCTAGAACCCTGCTACTACTACTACTACTACTACTACTACTACTACTACTACTACTACCAGCATCTTCCTCTCTCTCGAGCCTTCTGAGAATCCACGGACGCTTGCGCTGACGGTGCCGAGTGTATGTTTTCTTGACTATGATCACATCCAGGTTGGTCTTCTCGAGCATCTCCTCATCAATACCCGACACATTCACCGTACGGAGATCGTATCTGTACCAGCAGAGATAGAGAGCATTGCACAATGCAGTAACCACTTCAGTTCTAACCCTGAACGCGTGAAGTTGGTATACGCCAGAGCCTCATATGTGCCCATCCTACGTAGGACTTATTCAAATGATAAACAAATAATGATGTTCCACCTACGTAACACTTAATTAGCAAAATGAGCAATATAAAATACGCTTCGCTCCGCTCATTCGGTAACGACCAAAACGCGAATCCCCCAGTTTCGCACACTCGAACACATAAAACGCACAAGACCTCACCCAGCACAAAGATCCCCTGGTTGGAGCACACCCCCAAGATGCGACCGCACAGTGATGATTTCGGGATCCCCTGTGGTTGCCTCCCCACTGCCCTCAGTGCCTGACAGTATCGATCCACTACACACCCTATTCCAATACCCTCCTTACGCATGAGCTCCAGATCCACCATAGTGTAGCCCTTGAGACCTCGCTTATTGAAAGCAGCCGCCCTAGCAGGACCAGTATCCTCTTCCACGTTGAGGACGGTGAACTCAACCAAATGTCGGCGAGTCAACAACGAATCGAAGGGATTCTTCCAGTACCTGGCAGGTAACCATTTCAATTCTGCGCAGTCTTCCGCCTTACTCAACGCCTGCTAAATCAGACACTTTTCCAGTGAGAGGATCCACAAGGCGAATTTGGCTCGCCACCTACAACGACGCACGTGGTTGTACACTTCACCATGCGCCCTACCTTAGTAACAACCTGGATCGGGTTCACACCACCCAACTTGTTCTTGAGGGCCTTGGGTAGGAATACAACATCGTCCTTACAGACGGGGCACATATCAATCAATGTTGTGTACTTGTAGTTGTATCTAATACGAACAGCGTCCGGTCCAATGCTGGAGTATATTTCCAGTGTGAAGGGAAAATATGCACATGGTCAACTACATGTGCGGAAATTCCGCGGAAATTTCGAGAAATTCTGAATTCATGTGTAAACTTCTACAATTAGTGAGAAAACTCCTGACCTCAGCTGAGGTCATATTAATATTCCAACACGGTCCTCAGCCGACCTTGAAAAATTTCCTCAGTACTTATAAAAGTTCGCATACAAAGGTTGAAATGCACAGTCACGAGAAATTTCCCACGGTCACCAACATGTATGGTTGGCCATGCGCATATTGTTCCACACAGGTCCGTTCGAAGAGAGAACCTACGTCGTGTTATGAGCATCGTGACTTATAAGGTGTTTGCTCTGCTTCACCCTAGAAGGGACCTGAGACCATTCACAGTGATCCCCCGTTCGTCCACTTCCTTTACTCTCTCACCTGGCTCAATACAAACTCCGAGAACTTCTGCGCGTGGCTTCGATGACCAAAGTGGAAGTCTAGCCCATCAGGTGTCCTCTTGATTCCGACCACCTTCTCATGCGCATCGTGCTTCAAGATGAGCTGCTCTAGATAGTAAAAGGTCCGCTTATGATCGGTCTTCTGTCGAACTTGAACCTAACATATCAAGAGCATCCGCGAACCCATCATGGAAATTCTATTTTTCTGATGAAAACTTTTCGTACTTTTCACAATGTTTCCCTCTGCTGAGTTTCAAAGCCAATTAATCCATAATATAATAGTAAAAATTATATATTCCATCACAGCGACAGCGTCAAACGTGAACTGTTTATCACTATAGTGTTTTCAGGTCAATTCAATTTTTAGCCCGAAATTTTCGATAATTTTCCCTTTTTTTTGAGAAAAAAATCCTTCTTCATATTTTCTCCTGGCTGTTTTCAATGAATCACCCAAATTGGTGATCATTTCGAAAAGGCACCACGATGCAATCAGTAATACACTCACCCTTTACTAGACACCCAACTCACCGATGCATTCCAAGTATGCGGGGTGTACGTACGTTTGCAATCGTCACACTGTTGCCAAGCGACCTACCAACACACATCCGGATCAGCTCCTCTTGGGCAGTCGTAGTAGGACTTACGATGAAGTCGACTATCATCGACTGTTGCATGACAGCGCCGTTCATGACCTCTTTCTGAACAGTCAACTTCACCTTCATTCGCTTGCTAGTCGGGGCCTGCCAGATCTGAGGGGCAAGGAAGCATACAAGCTTGACAATATAATGCGCACTTACAAAGTTGGCGTCTACCAGCTTCACCTTGTTGAGACCCTTGATCTTCTTGAGGCAGATCCCCAGGAGCTCACGAGACTCCGGCTCACAAGGTACCCACGGGGGCCGCTGGTACCTTACAAATACGGAATACGGCCAATATTCAGCACGACCAATCCTCCTCATCCTCCGCCTCACCGGTTGCATTCTCGACAGTAGTTGACCACTGCTTGCTTAGAGATGCCCTCGGTGATGTCCACCTCGCCCTTCATGCAGTTGACACACATATTCGACTGGTTCGGTGTCATCGATGCACCACAGACACAGCACAGGACCTGGACATGACTACACTAGCAACCACATCTACGTCACTTACGTTAGCGTAACGTGGCATCTCGTCGTGGACTGAAGTAGTCTGAGCCACACTAGAGTTGAAGGATCTCTTACGGGACATTTACCAACCACACTACTGCACAACCTATTCTCATCATCATACACAGTAAAACTAAAACCATCAACTTCCCTTCATGAAACTGTCGCTTAGCAGAAGTCAGAAAGTCGCACATAGCCGCGTCAAGATGGGAGAGCCGCTAGAGACCACTAGTGGTCCTATTGTATTTAACTAGCAGCAGCAGCAGCAGCAGCAGCAGCAGCAGCAGCAGCAGCAGTAGTAGTAGTAGTAGTAGTAGTAGTAGTAGTAGTAGTAGTAGTAGTAGTAGTAGTAGTAGTAGTAGTAGTAGTAGTAGTAGTAGTAGACCCTGCTGTAATTTCGCTCACAAACCGAGCACTCCGCTCCCCCTCCATCTGCCGCTTTTCCTTAGCTGCGCGTACCCCCCTCCCAACAAGGCCCTAAGCTTGACCAACTGCTGTGATAGTAATCGGCTCGTATACAGCTATCAGGCTCTCCTGTTCGGGACACCAAAGCTTAAACATGACCAAGGCGATCAACCTCAGGTAGTAGGCTAAAGGCTTCAGTCGTCATCATTCCGATAAAGGGAGCTGTACAGTAGCATTATGGTACTCCAACTCAATGTGACGTTAAAGTAGAAGAGGCACTCACCTAGGCATCAATGGGCCAAAAACGGCAGCATTACTGTTCAACCATACAGCAAGAGACGTAAAGGGGAGGGGGGCACAGGTAATCCTTACAAAGCCACTACAGTGGAGGTATCAATTTCGTTAGCAACAGTAGAAGTTCCGGCGAGTTCTGATTTTCTAGTATTGTATTAATAGTTCAGAAGTATGGTAGAAGTAGTTGTAGTAGCAACAGAATAGTACAACAACAAAAACGAGGTGGATCATAAAACAATGAAGTGGTAACAAATCAAAAGGACATTGTGGTCCTTCCAAATCAACAGAAAAATCTCAACAAGTCACTTCTTGTCGCTGCGCTCAGTTCCGTCAGGCTTACTTGTCCACCCCAGAGGAGGCGTGAAGTGCAGCTGACTGTAACCACCAAGGGTGGGCTGAAATAAGAAGTGACCAGCGTGTGGTATGAGCCGTTCCCACTCTTCTCACCAGAGGAGTAGAGGTACCAGGTGAGCCTCCCGAGTAGTAAGCTGCCGGAGCACTAAAGCCGCCTATAGAGCTCGCAGCATCCGACCAGCCCTCCAAAGGGAAGTTATCCAGAATGACCTGACTCAACACGAGGCTCCCATCTCCCATCACCAACTTCTGCTCCTACCGAAGAAGGGTCTTCCTCATTTCGCTGCAGCTGTGCTAAAGCCGTAGCCAGCAGGCTCGGTTCGCCAATAGCACACAAGTCGGCCAAAGCTCTATCGTAGTTGACAGCAGCATCTGCCTCACCACCTGCGCTCATCGCTGATGATGACGATAGTGCTCCCGAGGCTTGCTGGTGACTCGAGTGCTCCATAATAGAAGAATTAACCATACGAGGGTACTGACCGATCGATCGATCTCTCTGGAACCTGCTATATGTATAACACCACCAGGACGAAGTCACCTTCAGATGATTACCAAGGCCTTATTTGTTTATTAGATTGCTGCATTACACTGGATGCGCGGAAATGCTCCATCAGCTGCTTTGAACCCTGAAGCCTCGCAAACGTAATTTTGCATATCTGATATCGACCAGTCTGGCAGGCTCCCAAGAGTGGATACTACTACCTTCTCCGAGTTGAACCTCTCCCACTTCTTCCCATCAAAAGCCCGTACCAACGCGGGAATACCTGCAGAAAAGAAGCTTCACTCGGAATTGAACTCACGCCCTCAAGATAGATAACAATCCCTCATACCACTGCACCAACTACTCTACACACAACCACGTCTCACTTATTCGCGGGTTCGCGAAGTCGATAAAGGCATAGCCAACATTGCACTTGTTTCGAAAATCCATAGGGAGGTAAAAGAAGTCATATTGACCGCATATGTTGGGTACCTAGTGAACCAGTAACGGCAATCAACCTACAGTGAGAGCAGCTAAGCCTAGTACTTGCAACGATAACAAGACGAGTCGGGAGTCCACTCCTCCCCTACTACCGAATCAAACAGCCTAAGGAGCATCTTCTGAGTGTACTTGTTGGGTATATTGCGTATCATACAAGTTGTCCGAGGGTCGGCTCCACTAACTACTCTATCTAGGTCGATTACAAACTGCGAGTTTGGAACCGCAGGGGTCTTTGGGTACCGACTGCTGCTCATCGTTTCAGACGCACAAGCTGAAGAACAATTATAGAAAGCAGCAAGAGCCGTGCCATGATACTCACTAGTTTTATCCGGGAACGTACGATTCGCGATAGCTACGCCTTGTCCTACTGAAGAGACCACTCGTGGTTGCTGGTACCTCATTAGAGCCACCAGTCAGCACCACACCCCGCGCCACTACCTACCCCATCATAGCGGCCCGTTGAGCTCCAGAACAGGAACCTCCAGGAGGATGGGTACTACCGATGTGATCTAATCGATCAGTGTTACAAGGCGACTCTCGCCTCCCCCTACTAGTACCTTTGCTGGACCCTGACAACGATCTGGGCCGTGCCCTAGGTGCTGAAGTAAACAGAAGTCTAGTGACAGTCCCTCCATTGCGAACCGGTAGTACCAAGTCCCATGGCTCGGCCGAGCTCCAGTCCCGAAGCGCCCAGAGTGGCATTTATCGACGCGCAAGCTCTCGAGTCGAAGAATTCAGCGACAAGGGAACAGTCCTGGTGAAACAAAATCTGCCAAGAGCATCCAAATCTATTACTGATACCTGAAAACTCATTCGGCGGAGATCTCCAAAATGAGTGAGTTCCTCCCGAATAGTATCGAAACTGTCAGTGCCGCTCACACTGAGCACTACTTTACGTATTTTTTCGCAATCGGGTGTTGATACATATTCTGCTGAAGTAGATAGCCCGGCCTACATGAAAAGGAACTATAAACAGTTCAAGGTTGCCTCCCAGCAGCACCTCGTTGAGGCTGGTGAACGCTCGCTGAGCCGCGCGAAGATCGAAATAAGCCACGACAACGGTGTGGTCAAGATGAAAATTCGAAAAATCGACCCATCGCACATCGCCAATCTGAGATCATAACGTCCTACCATGTCCGATATTTACCCCTCGAACCTTGTTCAAGACTTCGAAAATTTGCCCCAATTGAAGTGCTTGCTGCTGCTGTTCCCCTCCTTGCGTTGCAGGGAACAACACACGGAGGCAGTCGGTCGGGGCAGCATCCTGTACAGGTGTTTGGCTACCTACTCACCGACCCGTATAGGCGGACCACGAGGAGAAGAAAGAGCTACCCGTCGAGCTGTGCAGGAGCGAATCCTCTCGAGCTGCCTCCTGCCTGACGGCTGGTGAACTAGACATTGGTTCCAAGAACTGATTCACTCAGGACAGTGATTTTTGAGGGCTGACATGCTCCGTCTGTGCATATAGTCTACAATAGCTGCTCTGTAGGTCCCTGTTCAAATGCTGTCAATTCAACTCTCTCGAAAGCTTCCAACTTGTTGAACGCGTTTGCGGAAATGAAGCGCTCGCCCTGACAACGCAAGTTGACTAGTGTCTCTCATTCGAGTTTATTATTTCCATGAGGCTAATTATGTTCGCATAGTTCGAAGCCTAACCTGAGAGCATTAACCACGTATTCACCACTTTTTACAACGACTTCTTACATGTGGGTGTTAATATGGTCTGATGGTTGAGCGTACATCTAACAATCCTGTGGTTGCTGGTTCTAGACCAAGCGTGTCTATTTGCGTCTTTCCTCGAGGCCGTGGTTCTGTAGCTTATCGTCCCCTCCACCCGTGCAGTTATGCTTCATTGTGCAACATGCAAGAGTTGAGCTACCTCTGGTATGCCTCAATCAAACTAGAATTCCGTTTTGTGTGATGAGCATCCATCGTTGAACTAGTAAATACACATACAGCCTGTACATACATAACAGAAGGGTTTGTATCGTGCCTCCTTGGAAAGTGTCAAGGACTTTGGACTTTGCTACGTGGCTGAGTAGGGTTGGAGGTCTGAGTCTAAATTTACGTGAAGTCATCCCAGAGTGTCTTGGTGTGTAGGTTCCGAATGTTGTATAAGGCCCGACGCTGAGCTCTGCCAAGTTCTCATTGAGGCGAGCACTACTGTGGTGTCTGAACCCGTCTAATGCCTCAGTGCGGGGAATGCTCGTACTGAGTCACAGTCAAGATTCAGCTTACAATCTGACCATGGTGTGGTATTTCCCTGAGACCACAGCAAGGGGTCAGACTCCGTCTTGGAGTCGGCGCATTCAGTTCATATCTGCTCATTTCCACATTTCACGGGAATGTACTCAGGCCTCATTATTTTTATTGATGCCCCCTAAGCATGAAGCTAAACCACCGCCCATTGAGGACGACATTGACGTGATGATAGACTGTCTCAATGCACGGATACTGTAACTTTGATACTTCTATACTCTCCTAGTCGTCCCGTCATTCAGGTGTGCTCTTAGCGAACCGAACCCATCCCAGGACGTGCCTTTTGACCAGACCTCTGCCAGATCACGCAGCTCGACAGGAAGTGAAGGGCGAACAGAAAAAGGTAATGCCACTTTTGCTTATATCTTCTAATGGTGTCATTGGGAGGTTAACAAGCTTGGATAAGATCAACTCAGAGTTCTCATGAAACTCTGATTCATTGTTCAATACTGCGTGTTGACTTCCATCAGAACGACCTAAGCTCGCGTTTGGTCGTCGACTACCTGCGTCCAAGGATCAGAAGCAGGCCCGGTCAGCTCAAGTGCGGGAGTTGAGTGACGAGATTCGCCGGCAGAGAGTTGAGGTAGTAGTCCCTTGGCACCGACTATCGCATTTCCAATGCTTCACATGACAGATTAGTCGCCTAGTACGGCTACTCAGCACGAAGCAATCCGAAGTGGACCGATTAAACCAGGTAAAGACAACAACACACTGAGACCAACTAAGTCCTCTTGCTCAGTCACTGGCCTCAAAGGAGCAACCTGAGGAAGTATCGACAGCCGATATGATGGTCATAAAGCGAAGGCGTCGTGCCCGACACCCTTCGAAGAATCCATCCCCTGCTCTGGCAATTCTCCCGACACCGCGTCCCAAGCTGGGAAGGAGTTGTGAAAGCTACTGTATAATACAATAAGTGTTCCCTGTAAGCTACTGCTCAACATGCGCCTTTTGGTGTCTACTACCGTATATGTGGTTTCGTGTTCTTTAAATTGAGGGGATACCCGCGGTAAGTACATGTGCTATCGACAGAAATTTCACAAGCGCGAGTGTAGAACTATTCCCTTTGCATCAACTCCGTGAAGAGGTCCTGGATAATAATAACCGAACGATTATACTACTAACAACTAAATGCATTCATTGCAATAGTAGGCTACGCCCGAGCGTTCTTCAAAGGTTCTTTGTAGCCCCCCTCCAGTGTTCATCACCAAATGGCACTGAATCCGTCTATAATCAGATTGGAATCCCCCGTGGACAGGCATGATGTGACGTTACTAGTGGCAACTCAAAAGCAAATGACAATGAAGATAGTGTAGCTATGTAACAGAGGCATCGGATGTCTTGTGAAAACAGGAACAGACAGAAACTTCCGTCTAAAGGCCACCTCCCCATCAATCAACGTAGTGGAATGAACTGAGAGCGAACAGATAAGTCATGGTACTCGATCATCAACGGACTTACTCCTTATAAACAAGCTATTTACTCCTGTTGCTGCTGCTGTTCGCCTTCAGCGGGCTTGTTAACTATGGGCTTCATAGCGGGATAGAGGATAACCTCCTTGATGTTAATGTTATCCGTAAGGAACATGCAGAGTCTACCAACGAGCAATACTATACTACAATGCCAGCGGGACATTAATCCTACCTGTCAACACCAAGACCCCAGCCACCAGTAGGAGGGAGACCATACTCCAATGCAGTGACGAAACCATTGTCAACATCACAAGCCTCGTCATCGCCCTAAGACCATTACCATATACTGACACATAGGAAAGACAATTGACGCTGTTACCTCAGCCTTGGCCTGGGCCTGGGCGGTGAAGCAAGCCAACTGCTTCACAGGATCGTTCAACTCCGTGTAAGCATTGCAGATCTCCTTACCCATGATGAAACCCTCGAACCTGCGCGTATACATCCAGAAATGCCTACTCCCTATTCCGTTGATTACCTCTCTGTGAGACCAGGCTTGGATCGGTGCCACTTGGCGAGAGGCGACATGATCTGGGGATGCTCAGTAATGAAGGTGGGGCTCACAATCTTGTCCTGAGAATCAAATACTGGGACCTAGTTTAGAGTTGAAACTTTTCAACGACATCGCAAATTCCCTGCACTCTAGAGAGGTCCAGCGTTCCCTACCTCAATGAAGAACCCGCAGAGCTTGTCGAGAAGGCGAGCGGAAGTCCTGGGAGCAGGGCACTCCACATCGAACTTGCTCGCTAAGTCGTCCAACTGCTGCCGGGCTTCCTCGGCGGCGAAGTCGCGGTTGAGAGACACACCGGCTTGGCGCTCAATCTCCTCGACCATGGACACCTACCAGTGAGAACATGAAGCATCCTACGTGAATATGCACTAGGTACTCTCTTCCATGGAGGAGCGAAGTTGATCTCCTTAGCGGGACCCTCAGGGCCCTCAGGGTGGAAGGTAACCATATAGGTGCCGAAGATAGACTTCACCTGAATCATCGGGGATGAGCTTATGAACGACGAATTGAGACCGTGTCACCATGCCAGAGATCATCTCCTCAGTCATGTTCATGAGATCGTTGTAATCAGCATAAGCCATATAGAACTCGCACGAGGTGAACTCGGGGTTATGAGTAAGATCAATACCCTGAAACCACAAGAGTTCCTACTTGGGGTCGCTGCTCATGACACTTACCTCGTTACGGAAGTTCTTGCCGATTTCGAAAACACGATCAAGGCCGCCAACGACGAGCATCTTGAGGTAGAGCTCGGGAGCGATACGCATGTACAAGTCGAGATCGAGTTCGTTGTGATGAGTGATGAAGGGCTTGGCCGAAGCACCACCGGCAATCATGTTCATCATGGGAGTCTCGACCTCCATGAAGCCACGGTTACCCAGGAAACTGAAATTAATACGATGTGAAAAAAGATTGGTATGAAGAGCTTACCTGCGGATATAGCCGATGATCTGAGATCGTCTTTGGAAGGTCTCTCTCACATGAGGGTTCATGATGAGATCGAGATATCGCTGTCGGAAGCGAACCTCCTGGTCCTTGAGGCCGAATTGGGCCTTAGGGAGCATATGCATGCAGGTGGAAAGAAGGCGAATCTCCGAAGGGAAGATAGAGAGCTCACCACGCTTGGACTTGCCGACAACACCTATATAGTGACAATGAAGTCCAACCGAGGGGAAGGGGAATTCCTTGTTACCCTTAACACCGATAATGTCACCGCGATGGACCTCCTTGTGAGCCGTGGCGAAGTCAACATCGCCGGTCCAATCTTGGGCGACGGACATGACCTAAGGACACGCTACCTGGATGATACGTGCAGATACCCCACCTGAATCTTATGGCCATCCTCCCAGAGATCGTAGAAAACCATATGCTTGCCGCTCTCACGCTTGGACATGGCGCGACCAGCTAAGCAAACAACCTATGGATGATGAGTAAAAACTAATGCTACTGAAGCTCGAATGATCTCACATCGCCGGTGTGCTGACCAGCCTCAAGATCGGTGTACTTCTGAGTAACCTCAGCAATAGTGGAATCAACAGGCCACTTGTGAGGGTATGCCTCTCGGCCAGAGGCTCGGATGGCGTCGAGTTCACCCAAACGGTTGTTCCGGTACCTTCACGGAGCATCACATCACCAACCAGTTATCGAGTCTTCCCTACTGAGTGGGGTCCAGATCCTCATCGCTGACCTTATCAGCCTTGGCCGCCTACAACAGGGAAGTACAACTCCAAATCTGACATAGTTCCGTCACCACCCACCTTCTGTGCGGCCATCTTAGCCTCACGCTCGGCCTTCTTAGCAGCAGCGGCCTTGGCCTTGGCCTCGCGGGCCAAACGCTTACGCTCGTGGGCGGGGAGCTTCTGAGGAGTCTCAGTCGAGTCTGAGACATTCAAAATCGTATAACGTGACCTCTGGCTAACTCCTTGATACCGTTAGTGACAGGCACTGCTGTTGCGGTATTGGGTTCCTCTGAGGGGGTAGTCATCAGTGAGCGGTAGTGAAGTATCGGACGGAAGAAGCTTAAAGACGATCGAGAGGATTGAGTGTTCCGGGAGAAGGCCGATGTGGCTCTTATAATTGTCCAATGCATAAACTGCCCGCGGTGCGGACAGTTGTCAATCTCCCGTCGCTATACTCGTCAACTCAAAGCCGGAAAGAATGCATGAACCAATATCACCACGGCATGCATCATGAATCGCCCTCTATACGGGAATGCAGATAGTTGAAAGCCAACAACCGCGCCTCATTCAAGTCTACGATATCAAAGGCCAATCGATTAAAATGAGAAGCGCGACGAGCACGAGATTCTTCATCTGCATGAATAGAGCAAGATGTGTTAGCGCTCGCCCATAAAGTAGGACATGGGCTATGTCCCTGATTCTCGTGGGGGTGATGCAGAGTAACACCTTTTCCCGTGCAAGTTAGACGGACGTGCAGGGAACTATGTCAGTGTCACATCCAAGAAGGACAACAAGTATTCATGTTTGACACAAGCGGGAAATGTCGAGGGCAAGTTTGACAATATGCATTCATCTTTGACCATCCCTCGATCTATCGGGTCCAAGATTGAACAGTCGAGCTCGAGAAGAAAGTCGTCTCTATCTTGAGTTACAGCCTCGAATGCTATAGGGCATCGCTACTGTAATCGAATTTGATTGGTAGATCATGAGTGAGGGCGATGCTGCAATATTGGCGCCCTCCCAATGAGGAGAGAGAGTAACCTCAAGGCGTACTTGGGGTAAAGTGGATGACACCAGTATCGATATCACCTCGGGTCAGGTCCCTGACTCTTTGAAGGTGAGCGATGCTGCTTGGAGATATGCCTCATGAGTATTTCAGCTTCATTGGAGATGTCCGCCGATTAAACAGAAATAAACAAGTGACAATAAGCGGCGCTCTTGTAACAGCAGATCCCGAGATGATGGGAATGAGGACGTTGCCTTCCGTATGGTATTCAACGCAAATGTGTCCGGCGGTCATGGCTATGCCGTCGGCAACTCTATAGAAACGTCAGAAATATGACAGAAATCCTCGAACATAAGAGAGATCCCATGGTCGAGCTTGATTACTCTTGACTGCTACGTTTCCAATACTCTCTGTTCATGTGGTGCTGTTACAAGTCATTTGAGATGTGGAAGTTACTCATGTGATGAAAAGGTCAGCAACCTAATTCAGCTAAACATAATGTCATATTCAACCGAACAGCACGTGCGTCGACACGCTAGACAGAGAGTGGTTGCTGTGCTCATTCGGATGAATCAATGGGTGTGTCGAGATCCATCGCCACTACTCGACTGCTTGGCCTTGCTCTGGGAGTATGCCCTTCCGGCGGTTGCGGCATACGACAAGTCACCAGGGATTTCCTTAGAAACCACTTGTACAGGGAGGGTACTCTTCGGCAGACTTTCACCAGGCCGTTGCCTCATACTTGATGAGAAAGCTTCATCACATGACTACTCGGTTACGGAAGTTGATCTCCGTCATGGAACACAGCACTCGCGAACAATCCGCAACCCTTTAGACGGTGCTCGAGTAAAAGAGTTCTGCGCTGATCCCAACAGTGGTAGACTTATACTAATCGGCTATTATGCTACCCGAGGCGGCCTTTATCCAGAGCGAATAGGATATACTACTCGCAGTATCAGTGATGGTGACAGTCGCGAGCCGAGGAACTCGGGCGAGAGTTCGGACGAGTCTGGAGACATAGTGACGATGTCTGCACCGCTACTCGACTGCCAATTCGATCATAGTCTGTGCTGCTGCCCCTCGAGCGAGGATGGTCGTCCAGTGGCCGCATACTGTATATCTAGCCCATCCCATGCTACTGGCAAACGCTACGTCAGTCGGATCCATCTCGAACCTCCTGCGCTGTTTGGACGATCAGAAGATCTCCTAGAAGTAAAAAATTCCGTCCATGAGATGCGAGTTTTCCTCATGTCGGGTGAGATCACAGTCCTACTTCTTGCTCGTGGTGACGATCGTGATAAGAGCCCAACTATTTACACGTGGAAGCCTGGTGGTCCTCTGCTCCAGAAACGCGTAATGGAGAGCTTCCACGTTAGCCTCAATATTGGCTCTCCCGGATGTCACCCTCCGCCAGAAGCCTTGGTCCTACTCGATGGTGACTTCCCAGGTCGGAAGTTGAGAGCCCTCGATCTTTTCGAGGGCAGCGTGATATATGAGGTCGATGCCCCTAAGGGTTCAGAGTATTCAGCTTGGTTCTTCATCGACAGCTCTGCTGCAAAAACAGATCGTTCTCGAATAGACTTCGGCCTGCTATGGGGTACAGCTAAAGTGCAGAACACCTCGTGGCAGCTCCTATGCTGGTCTCCAAAATATCAGTAAATTTCTTACAGGGATAGTAATGATGATACTGTTGGTGAAGCTCCATATTTTTATCATAACTAGAAGTATATTGAATCCTTCCGGCGTATGTGTGCGCGATGCTACGCACATGGCCATTGACTTGCGGGGCGGCGGGGATTGTGCTAGCTTCAGTTTGTCTTTGATTATCCAGGGTGCGAGAAGTTCAGCTGACTACGAAGTTTGAACCCGAGATCTTTACCTCAAGAAGTCTCATATATATTTGACGTTTGTTGCTACTATCTCCTCCGTCATAGTGATAGAAAACGCATGACTTTTTGCAGTGTCGGCGCCGGTCCTGTCTTGACAATATGCATATATGCTCTTTCACCTAGTTCTCTGCATCTTTCTGGTGTTTGGTTGGGTTGCGAGTCCCACGTAACCAGCTCAGTCCGTCAAGCTAACAACCAACAGCAACCAAATATGAGAATAATCTATACGAATTACGTTCTTGCGCGACGACTAAGAGAGAATTTGAGTTTTCACATTTGCCCAGAGAACCAACCACGTTAGGTTCGCCTGAGAGCATGAGTCTCGGCTAGGTCTCCAGTATCATGTCCAACTAGAGTACAACTCAATCTCCTGGCCAAGTCATAAGAAAAAAAGGCAGCGTTTTTCCGCAGCACCTTAGTTCAGAGAAATCGCGTTAGTTTAATCAAAGACTTTGATATTAATAAGGGACGAACTACATGACATTCTATGTCTCAAGTTACTCGGGCGCATCAACGTAGCGGAGATAAGGCTTCCCACTGGGCAAATCCTTGATCTCGAGATTCTTGAAGCGCTTCTGAGCATCCTCCGTGGCGACATTTGGAGCGACGATGACACGTTCGCCCTGCTTCCAGTCTACCGGAGTAGCTAGACTGAAGTCAGCCGTGAGATGCAGACTGTCGAGGGTACGAATGAGCTGAGATTAACAGTTGTGTGAGAGTAGATACTTCAGGAAGACATAGATGAAACCGTTCACCTCGTCATAGTTTCGGCCGGTGGTAGCGGGATAGACTATGGACAGCTTCAGCGTGTGGTCGGGTCCAATGACGAATAGTGCACGAGCTGGTAGGGGGATTCCGGCAGCATCCTTCTCATTGGGATCCAGCATGCCGAGCAGACTCACCTGATCATATGTAACGATGCAAAACATCCTCCCAAAAGCACACTTACGATCTCTCGATCGGGATCGGCGATGATAGGGTAGGAAAGGTCATCGCCTGGCAAGCTCTGATAAGCTAGAACATCCTTACTCCAAGCGTGGTGATCCGGGACGCTGTCGCAGGAAATGCCTAGCAGAAGTTCGCGAACTCGTAAGGCTTATAGATCAGCGGCTAGCATGGATACCGATGAGCTTGACTCCACGCTTGGTGAACTCGTCCTTATTCTTCTCTAGTTTTCCCAACTCGGTGGTGCAGACCGGAGTGAAGTCCTTGGGATGCGAGAAGAGAATCTGACGGAGATATGTGATGAAGATGCAACTGGTGAGTGACTCACTGTGTAGGGCCTCTTCGGGTCGCTATCCAAGAAATCATGGAATTTGAAGTCACCTTTAGTAGTCTGGCAGTCGAAGTTAGGGAATTCGGCACCGAGCTTCTGCTTGAACTCTGGCATGGATGGGGGGGGAGTATAACAACACCGCGGTGGTCAACTGAGGCTGCTCTGGGGGTTAACCGACTACATCATAGTACAACAGACTGCGACCCGCAGACGACAATGGGGAGCATTTCAACTGTCGCATGTAGGCCAACGCAGGCACTGGTCATGTTGATCGTATATCTGTGACGACGACTCGAGTTACAACGATCAGAGATGTACGTAGGATCTGCGAATGAATGTGTCTGCGTACGATGTGCAGCACGAGCTTGCACGCATACACATTTGTTATTCTTGTGAGCGTAATGTGTGCCTCGTCTCTCGCGCATCCAAGATCTTCTCCCTCTGACTTGAGTTCATCTTCCAAACGCCCAATTTTTCTCAAGTTTCCTTGCGTAGTTTGAACAAAAGTACTCCTAATTACATCGCCTGTGGTAGAGATCGATGATCGATCTTCCATATCCATTGTGCGTTGTATAATGAGAACTGTACAACTCTATGTGACATAGAGTTGTACAAGTTCTCATTATACATAGACTATGTCACATCGATCGGTCTTGGTCTTAGGAGCCATGACAGACACAACATTATAGCTCTTCCAGTAGGTAAATAGAGCAGTGTATAGGAGGACTAAGGATCTCTAGCTAAAGGTCAGGCTAAGTATCAAGGATTATGTGCATATGATTATGGTCTTCTTGAGAGCACATCATCGCGTTAATGAAGGAGGAACTGAATCGGTTCTGGATGACTAGGGCATTCTGAGCTCATGCCAAGTTCTGAGATTTTCTGTTGGCCAATATCGAGTAAAGGATACAGCTAGAAGAGCAGATCAACAGAAAACTGGAACAACTCGTAAAGAGGCGGTAAGGTGGGCGTCCAATCGTCGAGATTCACGAGCGGATCTCTGTCGTCCGATGAGTCCATCTCTGAACGCTGACGATATAGAAGATTCATCTTTCTCAGCCTTGATAAATAATCTGTCACTGAGCGCCTGCGTTTTGCCAATCAGTCGTAAAGACATCTTACAGAGGCCCACCGGACAGCTCGGCCACCTCACGTGTCCCTCGGGTTGATATATCCACCTGCCATATCATGCCTCAGTTCCTCTGTTCTGAGTCAAATCTCCCTTGGCATATTGACGATCCATCATGCCTGTTGAATCGGACGTCATGCTATGCAAGCAGCGAGGCAACCAATGTGAGCATATACAACTTCGATTATCATGCCACTGTTCGAAACACCTCGACTGATCGATTGATCGCAAAATCTTCGCACTCGAGTGATTCTTCCTAGGTCGAGAGTGTCTTCTTGATGACACCGCCAACGCGCTGAACATGCACAGAAGTCGATGTTTATTCGAAAGGTCAACAGGGAACTGCCTACCAGCAGGTCTACTTTCAAGAGTACCAAACGCCCTCCAGCCTCACTATCATCGCTGTGTGGTTCACAGGGTCCTTCACGAGACTTCGTGCTCGATCCCGACCAGTGCCCGCTCGTGCGAAGTCCATATCGTCAGTATCACCGGCGAATAGCAGCTCTCTCAGCTGGAGTGCTCGCCTTCGCTCTCGCATTATTCGTGGGCCGACTTTCGATATGGATGAAGCAGCGTGTGCTAATCCTCAGGTTGTGACAATATGGGTTGTACATATGCGTTGCTTTCGTCGTCGTCGGACATTGAGTGTGCGCAAGGTTATGATGCGTATATTGGGCAAATGTAGGCGCAAGCCGCTTTGCCATTCTCATGACCTGACCGAGTTGCGAAGTGTTGATGATCTATGAAAAAAGGAGTTGTTGAAGTTATCAGTGATGGGGAATGCAGGATGCACCGTCCAAGGGCCTATTTCACAAGCCCCCGTTAGGCACGAAAATTGCAAGGCGCTAGGCGACTTTTGCACAGTACGAGGATTAGGCTCTTTCACAAGGGCTACAATTCGGGGCCTAAGGGCGAAGCGAAGGCACCTGTGCCTATCAGGTGCAAGGTGCACCACCTAACGTGATTTGATTTCACAAGGGCAATTCAGGAAACCCACCTTACGAGCCTTACGGACCTCCGCGTCTTTCACGCTTTGCACGTTTCGTCTGTTCCTATACGGATTCTCTTGTCGTTGTTATCGCATGGATAACATATACACCTC
>NW_003211409.1:761975-767965 GCF_000006405.1 Perkinsus marinus ATCC 50983
CCTTCCTCTCCATTTCAATTTTACACATTCCAACGCCCGACTATTTCTCGACGCTATCAACGGCTTTTCTTCCGAATGTACCGGACCGGATGAAGAGCAGCAAGATCGAACGATGACTAAGCGGAACAAAGCCCTATACGACACTGAATACATGGGAAATAGAGAGCTTCCCCACAGCACCTTTTGCTTCTCAGTCTCATCAATTTTCATTCATAAAATAGTCTTTCGTGCATTTACAGCGTTGATGTCACTCTAGAAAAGCTTTCCTCCTCCCATAATCTAGAAGTACCCCGATGAGGGTTCATCGTCAGTTTCGAATTCCCCCGCATATCTCCTCGAGCAGGATGCCTAGGACCAATCATTGTAATAGAATCAACTAACTTGCTCAATAAATAATCTCTTTATCGGCCCAACTCAACAACTCCTTCACCCTCAGAAACAACTCATGACAAAGACTTCGCCCATCTTGGGCTGTTCGCGGGTTTACCTTTTTTCAATTTCTTCCACTTTTCCATCTAAAAATAAGGAAACTGCCCACCACGTGAGAGAACCCCCAGAGTGCCATTATACATAATGCGTATCCCTTTGTTTCAGCCGGTCCAATTCCTGCTGTGGGTATGGCAAGCCGAGTACCGTCCTGTATGCTATCTCATGGTTCCGAACCTAGATGATACCATAACTCCGTCACTTCCTACTCAATGCTACTACCCGAAACAGAGACTCTCCTACTCGGATGAACATCTTGCTCCATTGACCTATTCAGAGGACCAATAAAATGCGCCGCAGTAGACGCCAAAGTATATCACGGAAACCAGAAAACATGAACATTGAAAAATTATACGACCAACACTACACATGCTACCAATAGGGAACCAGCAGTAAGTACCCGACCAACAAGGTTATGAGTAAGAAACAACCTTCGGTCAAAACGCATGAGGTCGCCATCTTCCTTCGAGGTCACACGCAATCGAACTAGAATGGGGTATAATGAAAAAAGAGTTCAAGATCTCGGTAGAGGGCATCCTATATTTTCTTGAGCTCGCCACAACTACAGAAATTATACCTTTGAAATTGTAGGCTCACAAAAGTAAGAGGGCGGCGACCTCCCATCGGTAGTCTGAGCGCGCGACCTCATACCGTGATTTATTTTATACATGAATTAACGAGTTGAAAATCGAGTACTCTACATGCTGGCACTCGAACAAGTGTGTATCTCGAGAGACTATGTGAAAAAAGTTCACGTTGCGACGTCTTTGAGCCAAAAAGAAAATAAGAAATGCCATTTTGCGAGCTCTCGCGTAAATGTCAATTCATATATGAGTGCTCCTCAATAGAAAAAGAAAAACACTTCACATTCATAAGTACAATATAGAGCCACGTTGAACACATATATTACCAAAATGCATAGTGTATAACAATGGGAAATTATTTTTCAATGCTCGATCTCTATTATACCATAATTATCTGTGGCCCTCACTAGTACCCTTCTTAGTTCTCTTCTTATTCCAAGTGGCAAAAGGCGCCACTATCTGCCGTACCGCGGTCCGTCCAGGTGAAGACACCGATGGAAATATCGTCAATAACATACTACCAAAACCAGCAACGAACACCAAATCAACAACTAATTACCAACAATAAGACACATTTCGTGAAGGAGACCGAACATGAAAGCTCGTGCGTTCGAATTCATCACTCTTCACGTCAATGCCGAGTAAAAAGTAGCCTGTACGGTTGCCTCTCGAGAGTACAGCCATCTCGATATTCATGATCATTACGATCGCCGAACTGAAGACAGTGGCGATCTTCCTAATACGATGATTTCAAAGAAGTGATGAGTTACATTGGAGTTCTACCTGTCCAACTTGAAGTGGCGTAAGACTCCATGTAAGCAACTTGACGTGTAGGTTCCCGCGACCGATAACGCAATCGTTTTCCGCGAGGTCAGTTGTGGAATATGTTTTACACTGGTGTTTTTCATATCACCGGTAAAACCCAATCCAACGACAAATTCAGCAGAGGTGCTCCAGCAGATGCCCGGAGCCATATACGAGCTTTCCTCCATAGTCTAGTTGCTCGAGGATCCGGAAATTTTCGTGCGGGCTTCCAGGATCCCAAGAAAAAGCTGTTGATACAAACTGATACAAACTTGAGACGCTCCCTTGTCGAAGGTAACACAACGACTTGAATCAATACAGAAATGCTCAACAAGCCTTGTGGTATCACAACTCCTGCGATCCACGATCAGCCGCGCTCCCTTCCCGGAGTGAGAGCCATTCTTGCACCTTGTCCGAGTTCTCGGCCAGAGACGACAAGGATCTGGTAGGACGCAGGTTCGATCCCTCCTCCCTCCTTTTTATCATTACATCGTTCGCATTCCCGTGCCTGAGTGCCTTTGCCAGGCACTTTGGACGGATCCGAATACCCTATGGAAATCCTGGTCGGTGCTGTTGGCCAATTTGTGAGCGCGAGGTGACTTCACATCTGATCAGCGAAGTAACACTACTGCCAGGTAAAATGCAGGGAAGAGGTCTCCATACATTTGGCGGCTTCCCTCATCGAGACGTTCTCCTTATGAGTCACCTCTTCGCGAGAGGCAGCAGTTGCCCATGCTAAGATTACCAGTGAAGTTAAGAACCGCATAGTTGACGAACGACCATCATCATACACACTGCGCAGATACTTTCTGTTGAAATCTCGCCCGCCCAAAGGTCGCCCGAGAATTGAAAATGCGTTTCATAATTCCAGATGTGACTTGGATCATCCGAGGTGATCCGTAGACCTCTCTTGAGCTCAATAGGCGCCCCTAGGATAACGGGGCGCTAACGTGTATAATTCTGTTTCCACTCAGAAAAATTAAGCGCCCCTAGGATTGGATTTTACATGTAAAACTCTGGAGCGCTTTCGAAACTCAGAAGCCTAAGCTTCCTATATGGTGTTATATATGCGTGACGTTTTCGTCCGAATCTGCTTGGGCTCCGACTGGTTGATATACGACTCACTCGGTGGTTGTATATTCTCCCCCGTGGGTGTATAATTCTGTTTTCCGAGGAGAAACGATTTCTGATGGAACCCAGGGTTTACATGGGAGTATTATGAGGTCATTGACTGTGAATGAGCAGGGGATAAAATTATCGCTACTTAGGGGCGGAGGTCAGTTTGATTCTCCCACGCTGAGACATACCAGGAGTGGGACAGCGTTGTTGGGCAGGAATGATAGTTAGCCAGAAATTGATCGTTTTTCACGATAGGCGCCGAAAGTGTGGTGGGCCCCAAACGTTATCTACCATAGTCAGAAACTCTGTCTCGACCTGTCGAAAGGAGCAGGAGACTAGAAATGCCTTCATAATCTGTCGCATGTTCCGTTCGTACTTTGCAAATAATACAAGTGCTCTATCGGGCTTCCTAACTAGACGTCTTGCTGACTCGCGCGTTCGTGCTCCCTAAGTATCCTACTAGAAGGTGTCCGCGGTGCGATAATAAACGTGTCGTATCATTCAGAGCAAATGTTCATGACGAACAGCTTTCACTCGTTGAGTAACTAACGTATGGGCGACCATGGGCCAGCTCGCAAGAGACACCCTCCAACAAAAAGGATCATGTGAGCCGCTCCTTCACAGACATGTGACACGGGAGAATTGGATCCAACAGATTCAGTGCAGCAGCAAAAAATGATGACGATTCGAAAACTGATTCGAAAGAAAAAACTTCAGAAAAAAAGATCAGCTTTGACGGTGAGTCGGAAACTTCGTATCTTCTATTTTGTCCTTGGGGTAACTTCAGCGTTCGAAGATGACAGACTAAGCGTTGCGGATGAGATCAGATCGATTGATCCAGCGAGCTATAGTGCTCGGAAGTACCTCAGGGAACGAAGAGAGTTGATCGAACGGGTATGACCCAACTCACTCGACACTTGCCATCTGACTCCTCGAAAATCTCACATTAACTTTTTTGCTCACTCGAACTGTGGTCTAGCTTATTATCGAACGGGATGATTTCATCGTTGTGTCTCATAGGTAGAAGAGCTTCTGGCTCCAGGATGGACCGAAGACGACGAGAAATTGATAGCCGTCGCGAGCAAGCGTCTGAGGAAGAAGATACTAGCGGTAAGTCCCGATCTCGATAGATGAGAAATTTCGACCTCGTCTTTCTCTCGACACGTTTTCATGTAGACTCACCGTACTCTCATTTTTAACTGCATGATCTGTGTTCAGAACGGTCAGTCTGAACGTTGAAAATGTTCTTGAAATCTGTTTCCTCCCTTCCAGGCCTTCAACGACGCCCAAAGCTTCGTCCAAAAGGCGCGCGAAGAAGCAAAAAAAGACGCTCAAGAAACAAAGTCCGCGGAAAATGCTCAAGTTGAAACAAACACTGACCAAGGAGAAAATAATGAAACAATAGTTGAATAAGTGATTACATTATCATTGAAGTCCTACACATAACGCTACTAGTGGTGGACACGTGCGATAGTCATTTCAGTGATGACATGAATACCTTCATTCATACAGCATGTACGCGACAACGACCCTAGAATACAGTAGTTGCGTTCGCAAGTTCCCAGCACTCAATCTGTTACATAGATTAGTCGGCCGACCCTCTCACTCAACAGGTCAGCGGCAAACGAAAAGCACAATCTACGGGCATGGACAATCCTTGCATCATGATAGCTGCTTTTAAAGTGTAATTCACTATAATCACCTCTCCTTGCGAGGCGTGTTCTTGTGGGGCCTCTCTTCAATGCGTGCACGTGATGCCCCCCGCGGCGAAGACCGATCACTTCTCTGTCGTGCCTTGCGACTTGCTCGTGGAGTTTTATCTAACGAACCATTCATATGAACACGTATAATCATCCGCTCCATCATTGCTGCTTACTTCCCTTCGACTGTGATGCTCTCCGTGGCGATGCTTTGACTTCACTCAGTACGGCAGCAACGTACGACTTGCGAGAGGAGATGCCATTGGCAAGGTTCATGGCACCACTAGGGCCCGAGTCCCTAGAGCCACGTCGTCTCCTTGTCTTGGGCTGTGCATTCTGTTCTCTCGCCAATGCCGGCCCAACCGGCCCTTGCAGAAAGCCCTTTCGACCAGAGAGGAACTTATTGCTCTGTTGCGATTCTCGAACAGCTCGGGAACGCCCATTAGCGAACTGAGTTCCAACCAACGGTGGCAGGGTAGACCGAGCTCGAGGCCTCAACGGGATAGACAAACGCGATCCAACGATTCTCTTCGGCCGCTCGCTCGGAACTCTCGGCATTACGGCCGTGTTCTTGGCTGGTTCATCGTCCTCAGAATCACTATTGGCCGTGGGCTCATCACCGGCGAGCGAAGACGGCAGGTCGTGCACTGTTGCGGCGACCAATCGTAGCTCATCCAACAGGGCTTGTGGCGAGACCCCTGCTAAGTCTTCGAAGTGCAGCCACTCGCAGCCGACAGCCACAGGATCCAGTCGATGATCGACGGGTACTTGGAAGTATGCAGCCATCGCTCGCCCTAGGGCTGCTCCGATGCTGGCAAGGCGCGTCTGATCAAACTCTGCCACGTAGGGCGGAGAGGCACAGTCCGAGCCGTAGAAGCTGCATTCGACAGTATAGCTGTTTATGACGCCGAATCGGCGGTAGGCGACAGACCGCGCCGTTTTCAACTGGGCTTTCGCGAACTTCCATCGCGACGACTCAAAGGAGACATCCTCAGTAGCCTTGGACGCCAGTTTAGGATAGACAGCGCACGCGATGTTGGACACACCACAACCATAGAAGGAAACATTCATCTTCTGCGAGTGTCCGTGGAGATCGAGGAACAGCTGAGCGCAGACGATCCCAATACTCTCCTCTAGCAGGAGTAACCGTACGTGAATGTTGGTAATATCTTTCCTTGGGGGCTCATCAAAGGTTTCGGACACTTGCCGTGCTGATCTGAAGTACCAGAGGAATATCCAGGCAGACTTGGCAGCTTTCCTACAGATGATGACATAGACTCCCATGTGGAGCATACTG
>NW_003211409.1:768065-769144 GCF_000006405.1 Perkinsus marinus ATCC 50983
CACATACCGTTTTAACGTCAAAATCTTCGTTGAACTTCTGCCCCTCCGAACGGTATTGATTAATCCGTTTCTGATACGAACACAGCATTGCACCACCCGGATAGGGAAGACCACCCCCGGTCTCACTCGGCGTTCTTCAGGAGTCAAAGAGGCTGCAGGTTCCCCTTCTTCCATTCCATAAACGGTGTCACCTCCTCGAATTTTCTGATACACATACAGCTCTGATGCACACTTGCGAGCCACTCGCCCTACTGGTAGAACCGGCTGCCCGTCGGGTATATCCGTAGGCTGCGGACTCAACGCGAATTGCTTCGTTCTCTTCATCGATTTGGATCTCTGAGTGAGACGAGTTGGACCTTCGTTGATTCGTCATGGACGCGACCCACCATGAGCTCTTGTTTGATGGCCGCTGAATCATCTGCAGGTCGATCTGGAAGATCCGGTAACTTCGCGACTTCATTCAACCTGCCGCCCAAATCTCCGCAGCATGGTTGACTATCAATCACTCACGGATCCGCTAGATCAGTGACCATCCCCAAGGTGACACTTTGAACAGGACTCGTCTCGCTGTATATGGGGCCCCTGTCTACTTTAATGGGGTTCCTATGGAATCGGTTTCGTTGTTGGTCCGTCAGTTCTCCTTTCACTCACTTCGACCACACTTCCTTGATAGCATCATCGTCCACTCCAGAGGAGAACTCCCCATATCTCGTGTCCAGTTTCGCCCCAGGCCTTCTGATGACGGTCTCATCAGGCCACGCTCGACCAGTCATGATCGGCTTATTGCCGTCCCACTGTGGAGACGCAGGGCCATAGAATGCTGGGAGTGCCGAGATTCGTTCTCACCATGGGTTCCATATCCATTTGAGGTGGGGGAGCCTCGGGCTCTTCACTGTTCGTGTACACTTTGTGCTCCGGAGGACCCCCATCGAGGTCCACAGGAGCCACTGATCGCCTGAGAAACGAGTTCCCCTGCACCTTGTTGCCGCTTCCCACATGTCTACCTAGATACGGCCACTATGAGGAGACATACTGGAGGTAACAGAGGGAATAACATGTATATCAGTAATGGCTACATA
>NW_003211409.1:769244-805271 GCF_000006405.1 Perkinsus marinus ATCC 50983
GCCGTGTTCTTGGCTGGTTCATCGTCCTCAGAATCACTATTGGCCGTGGGCTCATCACCGGCGAGCGAAGACGGCAGGTCGTGCACTGTTGCGGCGACCAATCGTAGCTCATCCAACAGGGCTTGTGGCGAGACCCCTGCTAAGTCTTCGAAGTGCAGCCACTCGCAGCCGACAGCCACAGGATCCAGTCGATGATCGACGGGTACTTGGAAGTATGCAGCCATCGCTCGCCCTAGGGCTGCTCCGATGCTGGCAAGGCGCGTCTGATCAAACTCTGCCACGTAGGGCGGAGAGGCACAGTCCGAGCCGTAGAAGCTGCATTCGACAGTATAGCTGTTTATGACGCCGAATCGGCGGTAGGCGACAGACCGCGCCGTTTTCAACTGGGCTTTCGCGAACTTCCATCGCGACGACTCAAAGGAGACATCCTCAGTAGCCTTGGACGCCAGTTTAGGATAGACAGCGCACGCGATGTTGGACACACCACAACCATAGAAGGAAACATTCATCTTCTGCGAGTGTCCGTGGAGATCGAGGAACAGCTGAGCGCAGACGATCCCAATACTCTCCTCTAGCAGGAGTAACCGTACGTGAATGTTGGTAATATCTTTCCTTGGGGGCTCATCAAAGGTTTCGGACACTTGCCGTGCTGATCTGAAGTACCAGAGGAATATCCAGGCAGACTTGGCAGCTTTCCTACAGATGATGACCATAGACTCCCATGTGGAGCATACTGTCCGTTGCGTGGACGGAGGACCTCGCAATCAATGAACCTTCCACTTGTAACGAAGCACACATGTTGATTACAAGTCGCCTTGCTCATGTTGGGTTTCGACGAGCACTTCCTGTCCGACGGCTTGAAGATACTCCTTTAACTTGAACACCTCGAAAGCTGACACACTCGATGGCAACTCTGAGCCACTGAGGATCACCTCAGGATGGATAACAGGATTCGGATCGGTCCAAGTTCGGTTGGGATCAACACCGGCAAGCGTTGTCCTTGAATTACCATGAACCACGCCGTCCACATTGACCATAGGTACGATGTGAAAACAGTACCTAAAGCAAGTACTAGCAAGAAATCAGATGCACTTCTCATCATGTGTCATTTCTGGACAGTACAGTGATCTTCGCAATAAGTTGGATCTGTCGTTCTTTCTGGAGCTATCATTAAAACAGAGCTGACAACGACCATAAAATTGTATTTCCAGTTTATCGTCACTTCCAGATGGACGCTTGATACCGAAAGACACGATGCATTGGTGGACTACTTGGCTCGCAGCTGCCTGGCAGTGTCGCTGAGAAGCCAATGAAGCAGACCCAGACAGATCCAACTCCCCACGGTTTCCCCTGGATGCTGTCTCGCTATTATCACAACTGCTGGCCGACTTCGTCGTACGCACTCAACACGCGCTGAGCTACAATCAACATCACCATCGGAGCGGTATGGCAGTTATCTCACAAATGTCGATGCCATAGAGCTATCTTTCTCGAGAAGTCTACCATGCTCGTGTGCAATTGGAAGGGAGGAGAGGCGCTAACGATATGGGGACTGTTCGCTGCACTCACCACCACAACTGGCTCACCGAGGCTTACTCGGGCCTCCAATGAGTGAGGCCGAATCTTGTGTGTTCCAAAACCGGGATTGTCCAACCTAGAATTGTGACAACTAGAGAGTAATCGCTCGACGTGCTTATAAGCAGTTCACATTTTCTCGAGAGTGATTCATTCGATTGTCACTATCGCTCCGGGACAAAGGTGTCTGAGTCAAGGAGGAGGTTCGTCGCATAGACGGCATCGTCGCGTGCAGAGATGGGCCTAACAAAGCAGGCGTGCTCTTCCTCACAAGCGATCCTCCCGACTCCGCTGAATCATCATATCTGTTGCATTGACATACTGCGACCAATCCGACTCGGAACGGAGCTTCTGAATGGATGCAGGGGCCTGAATCTAGCCAGTTTCCCGAGCCATCAATGAGTAGAGATGGTTTTACGAGTGGACGTCGATGCGCCATATATTTCAAATGGTTGGGCAAGCTCGATGGATCCAGTGTGAAGTCCGAGACCAGAAGGAGAGGCACAGGCATGCCCCCAAGAGAGGTCCCCAGAGGCTCCTAATGAACTACCATGGACAGGTCTGTTATTTCCCGTCGCTACCTGCCACAGATCGTTCTCTGTATGGTTATCTCTGAGCATGCGCAGGTGTGACACTAGAGTCGTGTAGGTCAGTGGAGGCGCCATGGCGAAGACCACAGTCTCATTCAAACCGTGACTAGAGAAGCAGTAGCGGAAGCTCAAGATATAGTTGATCGCGCTGTCGCCATCGGCGGGGGCTTGCTCAGGAGATTGAGCGCTTTGAGTGTAAGAGACGTCCGTGCATCGATCGCTGACCCATCCTTCAGCGAGATTGCCAGAATGCAACGTAAAAGGCCGCATGCCCATGTTATAAAGCGATTTCCGCTTCCTCAGGTTAGTGACGTTGAAAGTAGCCAAAATCTTCACTCTCATTTCGGAGGGTATCGAGCTCTGCGGGTCTGATTCAAGGTGTAACTGGACGTTCGAAGTGAACAGCCGCACTTTCCGTTTCAGTGTTAACCCGGACTGCGAAGTGGTACCATTGTGTATGTTGAGCCGCAGAGTTAGTGTCATTTTCAAGGAGCAAGTCGTAGCTAACCTGACACATTTTCTGCGCGGAGAAAATGTTAAAACGTTTTCGACCTCAAGGGTTGCGATGCTCTCTAGTTGTGGGATGCCTTCGAAAAAAGTACCTACGAAAGTGTTTCACGACCGTCCGTCTACTGCTCGAGATTGAGTCTACTTGCTTCATGTGAGTAAGAGACGTTCGTTAGAGTTGCTGATGCCAGGTTGCCCGACTCGAAACAGGAGGAGAAGAGTAGTGGTTGGAGTCCTAGTCGACAAGGCCTTCCGGAAGAGAAATGCGTGCCAACTTGCAAGATATCCGCCCACCTCTTGAACCTCGGTGTCGACCCCTCCATCGCGGCCTCGCGTCGCGTGAAAGAGATTTTCGGTATCTCCTTGCCCAGGTCAGAAAGTGTACTGAATGAGACTTGCTCAAGCCTCGTCTCGGTCTGAGAAGACCGAGTCCACACTCGCGTATAGAAAGCGGTAGCATACAGCGCCATCAGCGAAAATAAGACGTCTCTCGAGCTGTTGGAAACTGCTGTAGTTAGGCGGGGCCGATGGTGACTCGTAGCCGCAAGGTCGCAATACTTGGTCAGATACCGGGGACATACTCGATTCAACCATCTGAGGCAACATCATTGCTAGCGATCGCTTAGTTCATTGACAGACCTGTTTCACGAGCACTCTCTTCTCCTCAGCATCCCATGTGCTGCTGTATGCCTAAGCCACTAGAAGCTTCACACCTGTAGAGCCGCTTGCTACTTACCATCATTGGGAGAGCATTGCTCCCTACCAAGGACAGAGGCAACCTCACAAAAAAATGAGCTCGTTCCAACGCCGATTCAATGCTGACCTGAAAGGCCTCTACATTATCAACAGTCTTAACGGTGGCTTTAGGGCTACATTTTCCTCCAACTCGCTGAGACTCGTGAGGGCAGGTATCAGGACATCGTCGAACGATGGTAACATAGAATACTCAGCTGATTCGAATGAATTCCTACAGGAACACAACATTGATAATAGAAAGTCCATTCGGCGAGGTTAATATTATAAGCTCCACAGCCACAGCTTGAACCTGCGAGTTATGTACAAGACCAACAAGGCACCTATCAGAGGGATGATGGTCTCTCGAATAGCCTGGGGCCATGAAGCGAACCTATAACACAAATGGACCAGCGATTGACCGGTGATCTGAAGAACCTCCCCAAGACGCGTCGTCTGCGTGCGGCCTGCTGCTGACGTTGCTCTTCTATTTGAAGTTGTCGTTCTTGCTTTTGCTGTTGTTCAATTTTGTGAAGTTCTTGCAGAGCTTCTCTGACGCAGCCAGAGTCGATCTTATAGTAGTTGAATGCCGCCTGCAAGTTCATCAAGTCGGTCCTCATGGTACCTTAAAAATGCATGAACCACAGCTACCAGCAGCACTCACTGTCCATCTGTTTGGTCGCACAAATATCTCTAACATGTTCGAAGAGGACTCGTATCTAGCAATGCTACTACTATTATCCCTGAGCTATTTTCCGCTCTACTTGAGGAGCATTCGACTCCACCATCATAAGGGCCAGGCAGAGTGTTGCCAATTGATTGATACCAAATCTGAGATCATCATACAAGTCGAGTCAGCGTCATTTTCAGAGACCGTACTCGTTGAGGATTTTTGGTCGTCTAGCGAGATAGTCAGCGATGGAAACGTATCTGAGTGTAACTGAGCTTGGTACGGCGTGAGGCCCCTACAGGTCTGGGTAGTCAGGGCCAAAGCCGAGCTCAGCAACTCCCCATGCCATGTTGGCGAACGATCTCGGGTCATTCACCTCGCCCCTTTTGATAGACCTTATCTGCCGCTTCATTATCTGCTTGCCATTCTCATGGTCATCTTATCTACGATGTTTACCATTCTGAAGAGCTCGAGGGGCTCTTTGTAGTGAGCAAGCGCGAAGGAATAAACAAGCATGGACTCGTTGGACAGATTGAACTTGTCTATCTTCTGTATGCTGCTCTAACAGGTTATTCTCAACACTGCTACTGTCGTGTACGAGACCAACCGATGCTATAGCTCTGAACAACTCCTGGTTATCTTGCGCGTTCAGTGTCTTCGAAAATGCCCATGCTGTGTTGCAGAGCCGGTGAGGCTCGAAGGCGTCTATCTGTTCATGGAGGTCCACGGCTTAGCAGCTCCGAAAGGTGGTACCATATCAATGATGACCGATGCAGCTGCACGGAAGAGTTCCGGACAGCAGACATCCATTTTAGCAAATCCCCACAAGGCAAGGGAGAGATTGACAGAATCGAAATGGTCGATGTACTGAGAGGAGTGTCACACTCTAGCACTCCACTCACATCTTCTCTTACCCATATTATATGTCGAGCTACCAACTCATATAAACGCCTATGTGGGAGGCCGATGTGAGTGACAGCCCATACGATATTTGCCAACTCCTTCGGAGAGAAGCACGCTGACCTACTGCCTCGTTTGAAGACTACTCGACAAACACGTATTCTTACTTGACATCCCGGACAAGCTTCCCGCTACCATTGCCGGACTCAATACCAGCAGGCTCGTCTACATAAGAGAGAACATTCGCTATCTGAAAGTTCATCCGTGTTATGGAGAGGCGCCGAAGTGTTGACCATTGACCTCATCGAGGAAGCCGATGTATCGATTATCCTTTCGAAGGAATGCCTTGCTCTTCGCAGCTTGGCTCTGGTCAGCCAAAGCGAGAGACTATCAAGAACAATTCACACGGTGTCGCAGTCCGCTCAGCAGTGTATCAACGTGTGGAGTCTGGGCCCCCATGAGCCCTGGTTTGACTGGAGAAGACAGCGTGAACTCATAAGACCCACCGCGAGTTTGTAGAGTGCGGTGCCGATGTTGACGATATTGAACCAATTGAGTGCTTCGGCGATGACGTCCAGCAATTCTTCGAGTGTTTCAGACTGGAATGAGAGTTTATACGTATTCTGTGGCGATTGAGTTCGACCTGTAATATTTGCTTGTTAATGCGGAAGTGGCCAGCCTTCTTTGCCCGTCTCCTGCGCAACTGATAAACCTTTTCTTCTTCTGGCACTGCCTCGTCTGGACCATACGTCCTATACTTCTTGGGTTTGTCAGGTTCCTCAGGCTGGTAGAGATGAAGTGACTCCCAGCTGCCAGACCATCAGTTCTACCACAGTCTCTAGAGTTGCGCTTCGCACAGCGCTAGGCCTGTGTATGGTGTTCAACATTCGTGTATGTAGGGCGCGTAGGGCCATGAACCAGCCGCTGTCCGCTGATCGACTGAGTACAAATCAAAAACATCAGTGCCTTCGTGGCCATCTCACTCAATCGTTGCAGTTGTTATTTGAGGTTCTGGCTTGTCCATCGCCACTGGTGCCACAGCGACATCCTCTGAGCGGTCGAGTGCCATGCTGGGAGATGGAATTATGAAGATTGGCTACGGTTGTTATGTTTCTGTTGTGTCGAACGTATACCAGGCAGAGTGATAGAAGTCTCTGATACTCCCCTGTTGACTTGGTGATGTTATTGACCAACACAGGTTAATATAATCACATAGGAAACGTCAACTTTGAACGTGCATCCAGGATTCAGATTATCGGACGACTCATCCCTATGCCGACAGTATACGATTCGTATAATACGAACCCGAAGGTATGCCCAACGAGGGGTCTATTCATGTAGCATCAAGGAGAAATACTGCTGGCGAATACAAATAGACAGAGGAGTAGAAATGCCGCGAGACATGGAGTCGCCATGCACGACTTATGACGATTGAGCCTCTCACCACAACAGGTTATTACTAATAACTTATTAGTGACTTACACTGAGCCGAGCGTTAGTATTATGACGATCAGACCAAGAATAAACACCATAACCGCTACTAGCCAGAGCTAGTGAAGGGATGGATAAAAGCAGATAGATTCCGCAGCGGACAACTACTGAGCGATAGAGTGATCAATGCCGCTGGTCAATGATCAGTGCTCATGTGCTAGAAAATACTGCGATATACCTTGTCCCGTGGGCCTCCCCGGCTGAGCCGAATGGGGAGCCAGTCCTGCACATTGATAGGAATACGAACAACATAGTTATGGAGCGTTCAAAGTTTAAACCACGATAGATCCAAGCTAATGTATCTCCTTCAAAATAAAAGAGTGAACTGCCAACCGGATCGAACTCGGGAAGTGACTAACTGGTAAAATGACGCTCCGCAGCGTCGATAGAGTCGCCAATAACATCAACACCGTGACAGCGACGATCGAATCCCAGCTAGAATGGCGTGCAACTTCATTTGGGACGATGATGCGTCTCGATGCGTTCGGAACACTGAGGACTGTGAAAAGTCAACGAAGAAACCCATCACACATCACTGTGCCGCTCTCTGCAACCACTCTCCAACTTCAGTTATCAAGCATTGGCTTAGCGTATAGGCTGAATAAAATGTGCATTACCAAGTTAGGAGCATGATCTACGCAGAAGGCTATTCGGTGGTAACCCCTTGTCTAACAAGATTCACCATGCAATCGCCGAGATTGAGCGCGGACAGACCGTTTCGAGCAATATGACGGCTAGTTCACGGTTGAGGATGTTGAAGAGACTTGGAGGAATTTCGCTGGGTTTTGCAGTGCGAACATGATTCCCTCAAACTTCTGATATTCGTACACTATTGCGCGGTTGAACGGTTGGATGTATGTGAAGAAAGTCTTGAGCTCAGCCGAGGAAGCAAATATATATCCAACACTGCTCTAGTTCGATACTCCCATAGATCGCCGTAATGCAAGGACTCCAGGAGTCCGACTCCTCCACCTCATCATACTCAGAATGGCATCCTGGTATGTACAAGAAACTCGAAGAAAAGTACGTGAGCATCACAACTGATAATCAAAAAGTGGAGGTACTCATTGATTCCTGTTTGTGGGTCATTGGAGTGATTGACCGCGACTGGTGCGACACTCGGCAATGGTGCGTCCAAGGCACGTCGACGAGCAGCATTCGCTTTAGAGCTCTTCGCCTATTTTGCCGTTCCAATAAGGGCACTGCACGCTCCGTTCTGTCACGGGGATCACACATTCCTCCTGTCTTTTAGCTCGCCCTTGAGACGAGACACGTAGTGCTGTAAGCCCTGTCTCCTTTCGTAACGATAAGTCTTTTACAGCTATCCCTCTCCGATTAGTCCTCCGACTACGTCGACTATCGCGTTTCTTAATTTTGACACTATTAAATTCACCAGTTACTGGTGCAAGTGCGCTCGCCTGTTCTTACCCGTGAGTTCGAACGAGACGAGACACACTGGGGCCAGTGGTATTGCACGAACTGGCTTAATAGTAGTGAGGTATCGATATCTATGAAAGCAACGTACGGATATCCTGGATCTCAAGCGGCATTGATGTATCATAACTCTTGACACATCGACGCACCTCGCAGATATCGATAGGCAGTGAATTTTCAGATCAGTGCCATTTGACGACAATAAGGTTTGGAGCTTCTTTCAAGTTCATTACCATCTGGAACCTTCGTAATGCAAGTCCCTCTTCCGATGGTGCTCATAATGGCTTTGGATATCCGGTGTCGAAGTACAGCGCTGGCAGCGAATAACTTGGGAAAAAGTGTGACGCTACCAGTCACACAAGGTCGCGTACCGATTACGATTAACAATCAAAAGATGGAGCTAGTCCTGGATTCTGCGTTCTGGGGTATCCTCGTGATCGACGGCGACTGGTACGAGCATGAACGCGGCAAGGGCGCATGTGAGAAAGACCGCCGGGACTGCTACTTCGGTACGAGGGATAAATTTCGTCATTCTCAACAGAGCGATAAACCGCACCCGATCTACTTCGGGCTAAATAAAACCTATGCGTGCAAACGTCGTTCTGGGGAATTGGTTCTGGGTGACCAAAATCTCACTCATCTCACCTTCAGAGTTTGTCAGCCCACTATCGAGTCAGATGGATATGTATCACCTGGGCTTTTCGGCATTTCAATGATGCCCACAACAGGGAACGAGTGGATATCACCTCCGATACAAAAATCGGAGAACTTGATCGAAATGCTTACTAAGTATCATCTAATTGACCGTCCGTCTTATACTTTCCGGCCTAATACAGGGCCTGTATTCAATTCTCCATCTGGGCAGTTGACGATTGGTGCAACACATGATGTGCTGGGGAAATCTAATATTGTATCTTCCCCCCTTGTGTATCACCCAGTTCGATACCGACCTACTGCTGCTGTGTGGGTGTCCTCTGTGGCGCTGTTGCACGCTGACGGAAACCTTACGACGAAGACGAGTTTCGAACACCGCCGCCCTCAATCGTTCCTCGCCGTGACTGATACGGGCTCTAACGCCCTCTATCTACCCTATCTAGAAGACGATATCATACGAGAACTCCGCAGGGCCTTATTAGAAAAGGGCTATAAAGTTGACCAACTACCCGATTTGTACAGAAAAGAAAGCGACGGTTTCCTGCGAGTTACACCAGGAATTTTAGGCAGCCTACCAATCGGCTCATTTACAAAATAGCAAAGGAGCAAATAGCAAAAAAGTGCCAATTAGCTGGAATGTATATTTCCTGCGGCTTTTGCTGTTGTGCCAGTGTGTAAAAACGCTATGACTGATATACAAAGGAGCAAAGTAGCAAAATTAACTTTACAAATACGCAAATTTGCTGTTTTGCATAACAGAAACTGCTCGAATGAATATCGTTTGCTTGTTTATATTTCAGGAATTTGCTACAATATATAAAAGTTGCTGCTATGTGAAGTGTTACTATGTAACAAAATTGAGCAATATTGCTCAAAAAAGGGGCAAACCGATAAATTGCTTCTTCTACTATTGAGCAAATTGCTACTTTTCAGAGGAGCAATTTGCCGCTTTACGAATGGGCAACCCCGCAATGGAGCAAATTTTTGCTGTTTTATAATCGGAAGAAGAAACTGAAATTTCGCACGCGAGATTCGAACCTTGGTGGGTTGTTAGTGATTGTGTTGATCATTGCATTATAGTTTGGTCACTGAGTGGTGACTATTTTGCAAAGTTCTTTGGTTCTGTCGATATACATAAGTATAGTTGCAGCACTGGGAGAATGATGGATGGACTATTGTAAGTGGTAGTAGGTCGTTCGTGAAGACTGACATTCGTTAAGGGCTCGTTGGATTTTCATATTTTCCACATCATTGCAGTTCGCACGTGGTCACAGAAGGACGAGGGAGAGGATTTGTGTTTACATGGTAGTTCGTATTGGGCGGAATCACTCGTACTGAGTGATCCGAGATCACTTATTTGGATCAACATGGATCACACATCTGCAGTGCAGTGCTGTATTGCAGGCACCCCAGTGGTGCCCATGCGAGATGCCGTGACTTTCATACACGCATCCTGATCCCTACGAGGCCTATTGCATGCGAACCAATATGCTCTTCGGTAGTCTGAGCAAATACTGGTCATTGCAGAAAGACGCCCCTCGCGAACATCGAAATTATCGAGGAAAGAGGCAGGCTGGCTTAGCAGTGCTAAGTTAGCACTCCGCATCTACCCGGCGCTGAACAAGTTCTCCCGAGGTACCAGATGTGAGGAGATAGTGCGAAAGAACTCGCCTAACAACAATGCTATTTTATTGGTGGAGGAGTATGAGATCCACGCGGCAAAAGAATTGCAGCAGAAGCGGTCGAAAGAGGACGAGCGTGAGGAATCGAAGTAGTTTCTCCCATCACTGGAGACTAGCGACCATGCACGCACTCGCAGTAAGGTAGGCACCTCAGTGGTGCTCAGCTGTTGTAGTTGCTACAAGTAGCTGTCTCGGTGATTGGTAGAGAAAGATTTGGACGTTTCTCAATATGGTTCTCTTGTAACCCTTAATAGTATCTCTTTGAAGGCCCTCTAGTGGTGCCCGGGAGTGAATATTGTGTGCGGGGGGCTGTAGAGTTCATATTTAGTAATTCTGTCCGTGTTGAGTTTCCCCTGTACAATCCTTCGACACTTCTGCAAAGTCCATAACAATAGCTCCACGAAGACGCTCCGATGAGTGCCACTGCCCATGAGCAAATGTTTCTCGTGCAGAATGTCAAAGTTGCCCGTAATACTTACGTAATGCCTACTTGAGGGTTTAACTTGTGGGTATTGTTGAGTCGTCAATACGTACAATCGTACCAAACCACGAGACACAACTGATACGATGCAAAAAGAGAGAGGATACTCGAAGATGGGACTCAATTTAACTGTTATCTCATCTAATTCAATCGCGACGTGCAAGAGCAATCATGTGTTTGGTATTCAGCATTGATCATAACTCGCGCTGTCTTCGGAGTGAATGATATATCTAACTAGAGTGCCATCACCGTGAAATTCACGGTCCGTGATAGCACTCTTATAGTATCACGCTTTGACCCGATACTAAGTGACTCACTTGAAGTGAGACACGAGGTGTGACACCTTTGATAGATACTTAGTAAGTGCACAGGGCATGAACATGCACCAAAATGGATATGAGGCGCAATACCGTAATCGAACGAGAAATGCTATCCCATAACTATGTTTGCTCGATTGTATATTACTTGTACGAATAATGCAAAAGGGCAAGTTTGCTAATAACGCTAACAGAGACGGAGTTTGAACGAATGAGCAAAACGCTAGTATATATTCCCGCAGGGCGTAAGTTACAAGAGAGCAAATAGCCGAAACAGAAAAGTAGCGCAGCGTTGTCACATACCGGCAACTGCCAATTTGAATATTTCATGCAGGAACATCACACAATAGCAAACCTTAAAAGGTTCCAGACTACATAATTACAACGCAAAACATATTAAACAGCAAATGAGCAAAACTTGCCAAAATAACGAAAACGTGCGGGCGAAGCACACTTGGGCAAAAGTGCCAGCGTGTAAAACACTCCGGGGAAATATACAATGCAGCAAAAAAAGAGCAAAAAAGAGCGACTTGCTGGAAAACACTTTTGGATTTGCTAATTTCAACATTTGGTTGCTAAAACCTATACCAGAAATTGCTAGGTTGTGAATGTGGTTGCTACTTTGTAACTGAGAAAGCAGCACATACAAACGAGCAAAAAAGTGAGACTGTCAGGAATTATAGCATTTGGCAAATCCGCAATATTAGCAAAAAGTTGCGATTGCCGGATTGTATTACACCGTACCAATCATACAGTTGAGACTTGGCGACGATCTCAATTCAATTCCTATCAGGATACGTCCAAAGCATTACTGTACTATTTCGAGACCTGGATGGATGACCGTTCGAGTGCACGAAGGAGGAAATCTTTTGGGTATACCGTTCTTCAGGGCGTACAGTACCCATGTCGATTACGCTGAGCACAAGATAGTGTTACTGGAAAATAAATAGCTGTCGCATGGTTTGATGTTGTTGTTGAAGCATCCATGTATTGAACAACTTGCCAGTGTTGTGTCGGAGTTCTGTGAAGACCAAGATTAGCCTATCAAGGGAAGGGCCTCCTGATTCTGTGAGCCTCACAGTGTGAGGAGTCATAGCGGATGACTCGTCCGTGTGCTCAAGCTTCGAGAGGCTCGATTCGACTCGAATCGAGCATTCGAATCATTCGAGAGGTGGCCCGGGACGAAAGCGAACTCACCAGAACCCTGGTAATGTTGGCCTTCCGATTCAGCCACGGAACAACTCCACTCTTCGGGGAACGAGTTCCACCGCTACTATGAGGAAGGTACATCATCGACGGTGTTCGACTAGCGTAGAGTGCTACTCCCCAATGGCAGCGGTCCATATCAAGGCATCATATTGCCTCTAACTTACCTGGAAGTTGTCACCATAATCGCTCACGCTCTGATACACATTCTTGCATAGAATGCCATCGCTGAGTCCACTTCGATAATGGCCGATCCCCCTGAAGCACAGGCAGTAATACTAAACCTGGAAGGAGGCGATTGAACTTAATCGTTACACACTATGCTGGTGGCTCCTAGTCACATAGGTCCAAGCAGCAAGGCCTGACAGAAGGAATGCTGTCTGTATAGCCAGACACATATCCTCAGCTTGTCATCGCTCAGGTTGCTGCATGGCAAACACTTCGTCCACTGTGATTCTAAGAAAAGTATGAGTATCCCGGCATCTATGAAGGGCGAAACACTCACAGTAGCGTTGCGAGCGACAAAAGTGATAATGATGATGATGATGACATTAGCTGGAAGTTTCATGATAAGACATTGCTGTTTCAGCCTGAAACAGCAATGTCTGAGAACTCCCTTCCAATTAATCCATTCCGGTATCTGCGTCCTCTAACCTAATACTATGATATGAAGGAGTTCCCGCGTCGCTCCACTCGAGCTGTAAGGACGATCAGTTGCGAAGGGCTTCGACTGTAGCCGACGACTGAAGGGAATACATGCATGCCCGTCTGACTGGCCGCAATATGAATGACGTATGATTCACTGCGGACCTATTAATCTATCGGTGTGTCAAAAGATTGATAGTTTTTCAAGCCTGACTATTGAGAACACGGCCTTTCTAGATGTGTATAGTTTGTCGTTCTCTTCGCAATTATCGGAGAGCTTTCCTCGTAAAGAATATATTTGCCGCAATAGAAATAAGCTATGAATACTAATATTATACTGTTTGGAATTATTATCGGCACGGTTCTCCAGTTCTCAGCAATGGCTCGGAGCTGAGGAGTGAAACTTACGCGTTATAGGATGCTAGAGGGCATATGCCCGAGTTCTAAACCACCACTCTACTCCGTCCTAGATAAATAACCGAAAGCCTGATGTTCTAAAACCGTTTAGAGAACTGTGTTGGTGACCAACGATTGGTTGAATACTTGTCGACTTCAGGCAGATTCACTGCAACGAAACAAGGGTTCACATAGTGTTGTTCTCGCATAATACGCTGCATCAGGTCGTAGGAAGTCATCCGCGCCCTTGATTAAGCGTACACACTCCCATTGAGATGAACGCAGTGCACATTAAACAGGAATTGACGTCAACTGGCATTTGAGGTAGAGGAGTGGCTCCACGATACATGGATTCACCATGCTATTTGATACCGACCGTTAGCAATGCACTACGGAAGAAAATCATGTCTCAATAAGAGCGTCAAAGTATGTCCTGCATTCTCGATCGAAGCTCTAGCATAAGACCGAATAGGTCGGAACATATGCCACGAACCAAGACCTGATGTTAAATATTTTACTGGGTTCTGAAAGGCGTGAGCCGTACGTAAGAGGGTCATTAGTATTGTGTCGCGCTGAGCTCAGAACACCAGGTCATTGGGAATTCCCATGTTGGCATTCAACTGGTGGACCTTGCAGTAGAACAGCGGCCGCAAGGGTCGATAGCTCCTTTGCTGTCATGGATTCGAGTGGGCCCGCATCTAATACGCTTCATAGTTAGCGCGCGAAGGCCGTCAGCAGTATCAACCTCACCGTCCAAAAAGAAGAGCAGACTCTGAAGAAACTGATTGGAGAGCTCATCAGAGTCGTTGACTGCTGATGGAGCGCTTAGCACTGGGTTAGCCAGTTGAGCGTCAACATCGATGTGGCTACATTCGGCAAGTGTCGTCTACATGTGAATGCAATGTCGCGTTCTCATCGTGGGAAACGCTACTTCTGGTTGCCTCTGATCTTCCGGGAAGGAGTTGTACTCTTCGTGCTCCAGAACCTCCGAGGACTCAATGGTGCAACTAAGTCCGATACACTAGAATGCGTTCCTCATCGTCGAGCTCCGGTGGACTTTCTACTTCGGAATCGATGTGGGCGGAGAAGCAATTGCTGCAGGGCCTACCGGTGACTGACTCAATGGAGTCGGAAGTATTGACGCTTTCTGATAGGAGGATGATGATGGCTAGGGCTCAACAACCGCATCATCGGGTACATACTCTTGAAGAGGGCAGTCTCTTGTCTGATCTATCCCGTATCGGGGCATTTGAGACGGCTCGAGAAGGACTGTCAAATAGCGTCATCAGTAATCATAGAACACGCAGAGTGGCTACCTTGCAAGCTTGCCTTTGGATAACTCTGTCTTGTAGGGCGATCTAGACGTTGCGGTTAAAGATCTTGGAGGAATGAGCAGATTCCATCCGGCGTAAACAACATTTCTCACCGTTGATGTTTGGGTGACAGGTCGCCCAGTCCGTGTGCAAAACAGCAGCCATCACCAAAATGACAGCGACCTCGCATGTGATGTTTGCATGGTCTTGTCTTCATCTGCATCACTCTCCAATTGAGAACTTATGTTACTTTCGCGACTTACTAAATGCAGTTTCGTTGGCATAGGCGGTTGACGATAGTCACGGGATGATGGGAAGTTAACAATCGAGTTTTGGTTCGCTGCAACACTGTACTCCGGTGTTGGAAGCATGCCGAGGTACAACCAGCGTTGAGTGCCAAAAACGAACTCTAGAAAATGCCGCATTTCGAGAATCACTGTGTGAG
This sequence comes from Perkinsus marinus ATCC 50983, assembly GCF_000006405.1. Lineage (NCBI taxonomy): Eukaryota > Perkinsozoa > Perkinsida > Perkinsidae > Perkinsus > Perkinsus marinus. Next base: position 784,283 of record NW_003211409.1, read on the forward strand.
CCACCACTGAAATTCGCACCACGGCGACAAGCTGTGGGAGTGTTCTACGCCGCCCATCAACGATGGACGGTTCTAACTCACTCCGAACATTCTACGTCGAGTACAGTTGTGCAGAGCTGCATGATTGAGTGCTGCTTTCCACATGTCAGGATCACGACGATGGTCAGTAATACAATGATATGTACGATGCAAGCGAACCTCGAGCACGAAGGAACCCGAATGACCGAGGATTAGAGCATCACTACTTTTCCGAGATGTTTATATTCACTACCAATTCAGATGATAAGAAATGATACAGATCTCGGGAATGAATCATACCAGTCGATTTGTCGGACACCAGAATATTCCCGATCCACTAGAAATTGAGTGACTAGGAGAGAAGAGTGACCTTGAGGTCTGAGTCCTGGTGAACACGAGGTGGTCAGAGGAGACCACATCGCTGCAAATAAGGACTGTATAAAGTAATGAGATGAGCGAGAATAGTAGATCGGCAGAGCCACAGAAGGCTCCCAGAAGGGATTTCCCGCAGTTACTCTGCTCGCTGTAAGGTAAGCACTACGAATAGTATCGTTCGCGCTTGAAGCAAGCGAGGAATAAGGCAACAACTCAGAAAGAGGGTTAAAATGCATCTACATAGGGCCTTCAGGCAAAGTAGATAAGGTGATTTATGTTGGTCATCATAGTCATCAAGATAGATCATGTGGAAATCTTTTTCGACTCTCTGAATGCTGATCGATTCAAAGCCATAGCTAAAAGGTTGAAGCATCTTCGCGCGCCCTGAAATTCCCAAGACTTCGACAAAGGAGGGTGATGGGGGACAAACTCTGTGTTACGGTTGAGATAGTAGCAAGGGCTTTACAATCTTGTGAATGGTCCCGACGCTCGCCCGTGTATTGAATCTCACTTGAGGCGAAATGAGTGTATAAGGAGTGGTGATTCTCAGTGGTTCATTTGGTAGTGTTTCCGACACTGCGCCACCGCCCCTGCAGCCGTTCGCCGTAATAAGCCTACAGCTGCACAGAGGTAATATCAATTGGGTAATCAATGGCGTGAGAATGAGCTTGGTAGTCGTTGAGAGTGTCCTATGGGTGAGCCTATTTGATCAGATAAACCATGCCGCAAAAACCGAAAGCGACCAAGATGTCGCTTTATGACTTCCAGGGGGAGCCCAAGGAGGAGTTATTGCCAACTAGGAGTATTGGCCTCGAGCGTCAGCCGAGTAGGCACGGGCAGTATACCCAATAGCGACATCATTGAATTGTTCGTTTTCTAGTGAATCGTCGTCGTGACGTTGAGCCTGGTCGAGGGGATTCGGAGGGTACGTGGCGTCGAGGAGGTGACGATGGACGCAGTGGTGAGAAGCCAACCTTGAAATGGTATGTGGTGTTATACGCGACATGGCTCAGGTTCTCGAGAGCGCGGCGATCCGGAAGCGGGTCGTGGCGACCTTGATGACAACTGGCGCGGATCTGCCAGACTCCGCCCTTCGAGCAGCCGAGAGGGATTCGGTGATCGTCGTGAAGGCTTCAGTGATCGTCGAGAAGGCTTCGGGGATCGCCGCGTAGACCCCGCTGATGAGGTGATTCCGAGCTCTTCATCAGTTTTCCCTTACCCCTTTATCAGGACATGAACTGGCGCTCGGGCCCTCGTCCCAATTTGGACCGTGCTGGTTCTAGCAGGCTCCCCAGAGCGGACGATAGGTAAGGTTGAGAGGTGGTGCTTGCCTGCTCACTTCCTCATGGCAGTGGTCTCACTCCCTTCCGTCAACAACTGCGTGAGCGTGCTGAGGCTGAACGAGCTCGTCGTGAAGGCGAGAGGTCTACTGAACGCGACAATCAGGATGATGAACGGTGAGCTCCTCTCGAACTGCCATGGTGTGGATATCGTTGGCATCTCAGAGGCAGAAGACTCGAGGACGCCTTCAGCCGTCCGAGTTCACGTGGCTTCGGATCTAGGGGTGAGCCTCGTTCCTTATCGAGAGAGGATTCAGCTCGCGGTGCGGACCGGGCAGACAGTAACATACAGAGTGTCTTGATTCCACTCTATTCGTTGCCTCTTTCAGCTGATGACAACTGGAGGGCGAGTGCCGCACCTGCTCACACCTCGGCAGCCCCACCATGGAGAAGGCCTGGCACCGCTGAGGAGCCTCGTTCTTCTGACGCTCCTATGCCATGGAGACGCCCCGGTACAGCGCCCGCTGCAGACTGGAAGTACGTTGAACGTGTATCGATGTTGTTGCTGGAAGTGTCTCGCAGGGCCGATCTCGCCAACCGCAACCGCCCGTCTGGTCCGAGCTCCACTGAGGAGCCTAGGAGCCGAGCATGGGTTCCTTCATGTAATGGTATTTGATTTAGTGAGTCGCTGCAATTCGTTATTGATTCAGCGCGTGCTGATGCTCTCCGCGATGATCGCGTTCGGCGTGACGATGCCTTTGGGAGTCGCCGAAATGAAGAGCCTATTCGACGAGGTGACAACTCCAGACGGGAGGAGCTCCCACGTCGAGAGACCAGCTCATGGAGAGCCGAGGCCCTGAGGCGTGATGAGCCTTCGAGGAGGTCCGATGAGCCCATCAGGAGAGAGGAGCCTACTAGGAGCTTCGCGCCGTGGAGGAAGGGTGGCGAGAGTCGACCTGAGGTCCCTGTAAAAGAGGAGACGGTTGAGGGCACTAAGAGGGAGATGGCTCATAACGACGAGTGGGCTGATGAAGAAGAGGAGAAGCCAGTGAAGCCTACTGTGAGTTGTACTGATGGTGATGAAAGTTAGTATACTCGCTATTCTCAGGTGCCTGCATTCGACACTGTGAAAATTGACAAGTTCCTTGTAGCGTACCAAAAGCATGTGGATGATGCCACGAAGAAGAATGAGCATCTTGCTGCGAAAATGCCTAAGAATCTTGGCGTAGCAGAGATGCAGAGCTCCTATTTGCTTGATAACATCGTCAAAGCTTTGGTCACTAAGTAGATTTCGAACGAGATGACTTTTGGTTGCATATTCATTTTCTCAGGGCATCAACATTTGCCTCACTGGACGAATGTCTGGAACTCTTCCATCGACATGCACCTGTATTCAATGCACTCATCGACTCCAACAGACAGACACGGGGGTAGTGTCGCTATATGAGATCCTTTCGGTGTCTATCAGTTTCTGCTTAAGGTACTGTTTCCAACTCCTCACGTCGTCGCAGAAGGTCGTGGAATCGTTGAGGTGCCCTAGGGTGGCTAAGGACTGCACTCTTATCGAGGCTGTGTGGTATTCCTTGTATGATATTGATGCGATAACTGCAGAGCTGATAGCCTTCTGGAGCAACGAGTAGGTGTTACTTTGTGTGTCCTGTGTGAAGCACGTTTTTTGATGTGTAGATATTCGGGGTCCGAGGCTGACACAGCTGATCGCACGAAGATAGTTTTCCAGACCCAAGCTCTTCGTGACTGGCTCAGTGCTCCTGGGGAAGGGGAGGCCACGAAGGATGTAGACCGATGATGACCTGTGTGAATGGTCTTACTGTGTTGGTCTTAGGCTACTGACGAGGACGATGATGATGACGAATGGGCCAGTAGCAGCAGCGAGGATGAGGATATCGAGGCTCTTATTCCAAAGAGGGCAACGGACATGCGTGTTCGATAAACGTCTTACTACACTTCATTCGTAGCATCGTTGGCGGCGTTGACGCCAGTATTGGCACGCGCCAGGCTACTCGTTCTTAGGCTCCTATGGTCGCAACAAGTATCACTGCATTGCGCAGTTGTCTGAAACACATTGCCATTACTACGATGACCTACTTCATTATCTTTCTTCGAGAGGCCTCAGGTCTGTTGTGTTATGTGTACGTAATCATTGATTGAGGGTTTTCATGCGTCATTTTCTGCACGCATGTACAAGCTCACATTGTCCCCCTATACTCGGCTTATTGTGCATAACGCTTAATCGCGAGAGATATGCTGCTAAGTAGAACCTGCTCGGCTTCTGGAAGAAGGAGTTTATCACAGTCGGCCTCTGTGGTTGTTTAGCTTGTGTCGAGATTCTATTACTGTCCCCATTTTGGTTCGTATATGTTCATGATAGTTTAGAGCAGTACGTGGCATTTCATTGGTATAGCGGTTGATGCTTGTTAGAGTGTTTCTGAGTCAGAGTTAAGGTAACTGTTGTTTTTTGCATGGATCCTCACTCGCTGCAAAACGTTTCGGAAGACGATGACGCGGATTTCGAAAACCCAGAAGATGTCACTAGAGGCGTCGCTCTGGACTGTTCCGCTCTTGATATGATCGCATTGCCGAACCTGGGCAAGTCGCTATCTAAGGTGTGCCGATCTGGGCGTCTCGAGGGCCTCCCTCCTAGATGCCCCACTGACCCTATGTACATTTATCCTATCACTAGTGTTGACGTCTACACTCAAGACCATCAGTGTACTGCCAATTCGGTAGTTGGTTTTCTAGAGGATGTACTCGAGGACTGTGACATCACCGTTAAGCAGGAGAAGTTCAAACTCGCATTGAACGTTTATGATACCTTTGGGAAAACGGCATCTGTCTGTGTACTAATGTTCTTCCTCTCTGAAGAGCAAATGAGGTTTTGCTTCCGCTGTGACAGTGGAAGTCGTGAGGTCTTCCTTGATGTTTACGAGAAGTGCAGATCGTTTTTGATGGGTGAAGCGACTCCTTCTACTACTGCTGACTTGTTGGAGAGAATGCCTTCTCTCGATATGGATGATGTGGAGCTCCCCACTGTTGAGGAGTTGAGCTTTGAAGTTGACATGGTCGAAGACTACAACGATTCGATCAAATGCGAGGGTCTCTCTGTCTTATCTGACTGTGGTGATGTTGGTGCCCAGGCTGTGCTCAACAGAGCTGGTCTAATGAGCAAAGTACTTGTTGACGAGTCGACCTGTGTGGTTCTCGCCGCATGCAAGTTGCTCACTAATTGCGAGTCCTACAATGATGTTACCGTTAATCTGTTGATTAACGAGGAAGTCGTTCCTGCCATTGTTGAGGCATTGCTCGCTGCTGAGCCTCTGTCTACCAAGGCCAACAAGCTTGCTGATACTTTGGTTACGGTCCTCCGTGTGTCTGGTGACTTAGTCTCTCAGTGTGATATCCACTGCCTCGCGGATGCCTCCGATATCTTCGTTGCCGATGTTCGCGTTAGCCGTTCTCTTGATCAGTGCCTCATGATGTGCGCGTAGGTTGGCATACCTCATGTGTTGTCAAGCATCATGCCGTACGTATGGGACGTGTCATTTATGCTCGATAACTTATTTCAGTCTTCATAAATCTTCGTGTCAATGATAGTATATAGGCAAATTGCCATGTTCTTGTCGTTGTCATGGTATCGGGCGACTCTCAATGTCCGTATGATATTCAATCGTACATGAGTTAGCTTCTTCTGTGGTATCTTCCTTAATTTGGATGTCGAGTCCTGCGTTATTGTCTTAGTCAAATCACTCGTTTTGCATAATAAGTCTAATCTGGTGGTGAGTTCGAGGCTGTCATATGTTATGGATGATGTCATCCACTTACAAAAAACTTCGTTTCGCTTTTTGTGAAACCTAACATCGTCGATTTGGACCCAGAATGTTCTAGCTGGGAGTCCCACCAGTCATTTTCAACAGAACTAGATGAGCCTAGGAGAGGTCTTGAGGAGAAGCTGCGTTGTCGGTGCTTCGTTTTGTGCAAGTACGTACTTCTGGTGTCTAAGAGTATTGCTCGATCATCTGGCCTTTATACCTGTATTATGTTATATCTTGTCTTTCCTATTCGTGTTCTCTATTCCGTATGATCGGACTTCCCATCTCCTGAGTTGGTCGAAGTTATGGGGGAGTTTGAGGTAGTCTCGTGTTCTCATTCTGTTCGATATATTATTGCTAGTGTGTGATTCAGTTGTCTCTAAGCATCGTTCGTACATCTGCCTGACGTCTACCTTCCTGTGTATTATGTTCTGTCTTGCCCACGACTTTCCGTATTATCGTGGTCTCCACTCCACATATGGTCGCACGTCCCACCTCCCGAGTTGATCGCAAGAATCTCGGAGAGAGTTTTATATTCCATACTGCTTGATGTATTTGCGCTAGTATGTAATTCCGCTGTCTTGAAACATCGCTAAAACTTCTGACATCCATCTCTTTCTGTATCATGTTGAATTCTTCCTACATCTTCCCATGGTCTCTAACTCTCCATTCCACAGAGCCGCACTTCCCATCTCCTGAGTTGATCGAAGTTACAAGAAAATTCGAGAGAGTTTTGAGTTCTTATGTTACTCGACATATGAATAGGGGTATCTACTCCGTGAACGAGAAGTGAGTCAGTCAGTAAGCTTCACTATCGGATCTATATGAAGTTCAGATATTCTTACGGATGGATGGGAATCTCTAACGGGATCTTCATTCTCTGTTACTTAAGATATCGGCCTACGCTGCAGATTCTGAATGTTCGAGAACCTAATTTACGAGGAAGCAAGTGTTATCACCACCGTCAATGTCGAACTGTCAATGAACGTAAGTGTCGTGAGGGGATGTAATATTATCAGTTCAAGTTCACTTCTGGCGAATAGGCCCTCCATTTTGTTAACGCAAGCCTTAGAAAAACTCCGAGCGGTTGGAACTCTGTATGCCCTCCGATAGTTAGTGGTATTAATAGGGACTGACGGGCAATGCTCTGTCTAATAGACAACTATGCGGAGTTACAACTGCAAAAGATAAAAACTGCGTAGCCGGTAGGTATTCCGACTATATAGCAGTAAAGACCGATGCGAAGCAATCGGCTTGGGGAAAAGCGAGAAGGCAGGATGAGACCGCGTCCCGTGACGCATCATACTGGCTCACTTCTTACTCATCCGTGCGCCTTGGGAAAGAGAATGTCTCGAACGACGTATGTGTATGACATCAATCTTGAGTGATTATGTCAGGATCGTGAAAGAAAAATGCAACAGCTGAAACCGCGACAAAGAAGTCGAAAAAAAGGCAGAGGTGATTAAGTTGGCTCTGCTCATCAAGTTGGCATCGCTCAACCCAGTCGACACCTGCAGTGGTCCGAGTACTGCTTACACATGAAACTTGCATGCTGATAGCTAGGGACCAGTGCTTGCACCATACCACGACCAAACGCCTCGTCCGCGGAGAACCATTCACAAAAGTCATGCAATTCATGGTCCCTGCCCACGTGCCAGCAGGCAGCCTTCACCTTCTTGACAGAGTACGTTAGAATGGTGTTGCTGTAAGCGTAAACGCATTTCTTATAGTGCTCGAAAGAGACAGTCGGACAGAATCCTTCGACATCAGTGAGGATATCAGGCTGAGCAGGATTGAAGTAAGGGTTGAAGGCCTCAACGGGTGAGCAATCCTCCTTTCCAATACACATTGCGATGGCAAGCTGTTGGACTCGTACTTGCTGGAAGAGGTAACCACTGAGCTCCTTGTCGAACCTGCTGATCCTCGAGATGAACCTTCTGCAGAACTCTTGAACACCCGATGGGAGATGTCTTCTACTACGGCAACTCTCCTCGATCTTGCTCAGGAAGTATTTGTTGAGACGATGGCTATTGACCTTCCGACAGACCTCGCATGGAGAATGTTTTTTTTCTGAGACCTGCAGCCCGCGAATATCTTCGGATTCCAGGGTGGGTAGTTCGGTCAACTTAATACTCTCTAGAGCTTCGTTTTTAACCGAGTTCACGAAGGCTTGGACGTCGATACCAGCTAGAGGATACTCGGACCCATGAACCGCTACACCAGCGATTGCAATAGTGACAAGCAGCATATAGTGACCCATTTGGGCTACAGTGTCAGTTCAGAGCGTGGATGGCGAGATATGAGTGACGCTCGTATCATCGCGTCACATCATGTGACGCCGCGTCGCTCACGTTCCCTCCATCTTGTGGTAGGAGGATCTGCCCACCCCTGTTGGCCAGTCTGTTAGCTGCACTGTATCGATTGTTCGCTATATGTAAATCGACTCCGTTCGGCCATTGTCAGCTACCTTTTTGTTGTCGTCCGCCTGTGCGGCCCTGCCTGTGCGGAATAGACAGTATAAGGCGAGCGCGAGAGCCTTATCCGTAGCTAACGTGTGCATGCGTCAAACGATCGATTGCATTCAGAGTCTTTAGAGAGATTCTTTTGAGGATTACTGTTGGCACTCCTGCCAACCTTGTCGACCGCAGCTAAGTATTATCTTATACCCGTATCTACCCTTTGGATTGTGTTGCCAGAGTCACTAGCATCGACTACCTATAGTATCAATCGACGACCCGATCACGACTTCGAGTATATCCGTCCACATCTTTTCTGGTAGCAGCTCCTTGTTAACTTACTGTGACTTATTGGTACTGGTACGATGGTTAATGGTTCTGGTTCTGGTTCTGGTCCTGGTGTTGTCCCTGGCCCTGAGGGAGGTTCCTCGGGAAGCCTCAACCGTGAAGACGGTTTCGTAGACCCGGCCGCTGAAGGTGAGAGGGCGGCCCGGGAGTGTGCAGACAAGGGTGGCAACGACGATTTATGTGCTTGGGCCCGTAACATGGCTGAGGACTCCTCAGTGAGGAGACCGCTCGCCGACATAACGAGACTATCAAGACTACCTGCCAAGCCGTTGGTTCCCACAAGGACTCCTCTTCGTCTGAGCCATGTGAGACGTCGATCCCCCCTGTGCACGCGTACGGCGGCCTGCCGACCGTGATGCAAGTTTCGGCCCCTATGCCGGAGAAGTATGATGGAACAGGGGATTTACGATTGTGGTTTCGGCGTTACGAGAATTGTGGCCAGGCAGTAGGATGGTCAGAGGGGGCGATGGCGGCCCACCTTGGTGGCTATCTTGCTGGCCAATTCTTTGAGTGTTGGGAGAAGAACGCTAAATGTGGCCCCTATCGACAAGGAAAGGCACTGCTACTCGATCTCTTCGACCGACGTGTGGCCGATCAGTCATTGGAGCGGTTCTATGCAACAAAGTGGGACCGCAAGTCCAAAATTGGCCTGTTTGTGACGAAGCTCTTTACGACCATCGATGAGTACAACGCCACACTGCCCGCGGCCGAACAATCGTCTGATAAGACGAGAGGGCGTATGGTATTGGACCGCCTCGTAGCCAATGTCTCCGGGGGAGCGAAGACGGCCTTGAGGAATAAGAAACCCTCTACGGTAGCAGATATGTGCAGGATTGTAGAGGACCACACTCACTCCGAGGACACTCAAGAAAAGGCAAAACAGCCTCCTCAAGCCGCGGTGGCCGCAGAAATGATCCTTCCGGATACTATGAGAGCATTTACTGAGACTATGCAGGCGGTCATCCAAGAGATCAAAGGGTTGAAGACGACTTTCCCGGGCGATGCCCAAGGAAAGGGGAAGGGGGTGAGAAGGCTACCGCCGGTGAAGAAGTGTCCTATTTGTCAAGGTGGTCATTATGTCTTCCACTGCCCGGAGAAGAAATATGAGAAAGGGTGCTTTCTTTGTGGCCAGAACGAGCACAGGGTACGTAGTTGCCCGCAGTTAAAGAATAAGGTCTCGGCGGGAAACGAGGAGGGCGGCCGCTAAGCAGCCCGCGGTCGCCTCCAGAAGATACGGTCCTCTATCCTATCGGTGGAGATCGAGGACTATTTCTGCTCACCGATTTTATTTCTCCTCATGGTCAGTGGCGAGGTCTATTTCGTGCCTTGGTGGACACTGGCTGCTGTGCCACCTTGGTATCTCTGTCTCAGCTGCCTGAAGGTCTCACAGTGCAGCCTGTGGATGGATGTCAGTTGCTGACCGTAGACAAGTCCGAATTTGCCATTGTCGGCACCGTTAATCTTGATTTCTTTGTATATGAGTCTGCGGAGGCGGCGACAGCCTCTTATTTGGCTCGTCGCCAGGATTCTCCCAAGGGACTCCGATGTACCATGTCTGTGTACGTTTGCGATTCGTTGGCCTTTCCGATTATCTTGGGCCATGACTTTTTACGACATTTTGGGTTCAACGTGCTCTACGAGCAGAACCCGGTAGAGTTGAGGAGTAGTACGGCCCGGAACGCGGGACCGGCTGCTCCATATGCGTTCGACTTGGGCTCAGCCAATGCGCTGAGATGGGAGATGGATACTGTTCGAGTGGGAGATAGCTTTGCCGTGCCGTATGGCGGGACCCAGACGACATCCCGGCAGGGGAGGAGTCTAATGGGGAGGGCGGCTCGTGACCCGAATGAGAATTCCGGTCAGGGCAGCCTTTCGCCGAGGCAGAAGGCAACCGTCTCTACTCAGACAGGAAGGCGTCGGGAGTTAATTAACTGGGGGCGAGAGCTCCTTGAGTGTGTGGGTGGGGAAAGCGTAAATAGTTCGGCAGCCTTGGGGTTTGCCAGATGGGGAAGATGTGATGTGGCCTGTCAGACTGAGATAGAAAGCGATTCGGCTTGCGCACCTCGAGAGGAGGGGCAGCCAGATTTTGGAATCGCAAAGCATAATATGCTTAGCATATAGAGGGACGGCCCACTCGGGATGAGTGGGATAGGTTACTGGATGATTTTCAAACTATTTTGAATGACCCCGTCCGATCCGTCTATGCTATGGCCGCCCAACCCCAGGTACAGCCCCTCACCGATGAGGACTTGGCTCAGCAAGGGCTGAAGGTCCCTGGTGGAGGACAGATTCGGTCGTTTGCTCCAACTCAGCTGCCAACGGGTGCTATTCTGACCGCCCCAGATAAGTGGCCTCCTCCTGGTTGTGATATGAACGAGCTCGACGACGACGATATTGCGGGTGCAATGCGCTTTGCCATCCCAGACTTCCGTGCCGAGGAGAGACAGCTCCCTGAGATTGATAGAGAAAGGCCCCCTGAGGCCTTTCCAGGCACTCTGCGAGAAGTTTGGTCAGCTATTTTCCCTTCGGCCCGGACAATGCGATAAGGTACAGCACCGGGTGAATACTCATGACGACACCCCGGTGGTGGAGCGAGTCCGGCCCGTACCCCATAAGTGGCGGGAAGATATTGAGGCTCAGCTTCGGGAGATGGAGGAACTCGGGGTCATCAAAAGGTCTACATCGGCCTGGCGATTTCCCTGTGTTTATGTCCCTAAGAAGAATGGGAAGGTTCGCATGTGTGTAGACTACCGCAAGTTAAATCAGGCCTGTCACACAGAAGCGTATCCAGTACCGAGGCCTGACGACGTCCAGGAGCACCTTTGTCGTGCCAGGGTGTTCTCTACCCTAGATCTGCATAGTGGGTATTGGCAACTGCCGGTGAGGCCCGAGGATCAGCACAAGACGGCTTTTTGCCCAGGGCCTGGGTTCCCTTTGTATGAATGGTGTCGCATGCCGTTCGGCCTGGCTTCGGCCCCGGCCACCTTCCAAAGGTTAATGGATATGGTGTTAGGACACCTGCCGTATATTCGGGTGTACCTGGACGATGTCCTCGTGTTCAGCCGGAGTTATGAGGAACATTTACGGCATCTGCAAGAAGTGTTCCGCTTGCTTCAAGAAGCTAACCTGACGATTGCCGGAGATAAGTCACTTATCATAAGTGTGAGATTGGCCGTTCAGAGGTTACCTACCTTGGGCACGTCTTCAATGATAAGGGTATGACCCCGGATGCGGCCAAGGTCGAAGCAATACTTCGTTGGCCTGTCCCTACAACGGCCAGCGAATTGAGGTCGTTTGTCGGCCTGGCTGGGTATTATCGACATTTTGTTAGCCATTTCTCTTCGGTGGTGTGGCCTCTATATGCCTTAGAGTCCGCCTGTAAGAAGGAAAAGAGTAACAGCCTCTTGGGTAAGTGGAAGGAAGAGCACGATGCGGCTTTCCTACACTTGAAGTGTGGCCTAGCGTCCTTGCCGGCCTTGGCTTACCCCGACTTCGAGCAACCTTTCCAGTTGGTTACGGACGCCTCCGACTACGCCATTGGTGCAGTATTGGAACAGCAAGGGAGGCCTCTGGCTTTCTACAGCCAGGCGCTTTCTGGTGCACAGTTGAGGTGGCCTGTTTATGAGAAGGAGGCCTATGCGATATTCAAGGCGTTGGACCACTTTCGTACGTTCCTTTTGGGTTACCCTCTAGATTTGATCGTATTATCCGATCACCGGCCTTTGCAATGGATAACAACCTCCAATTCAGCCAAAGTTCAGCGTTGGCTACTGGCAATGAGCCAGTATCCTTCACTGTACGATATGTGGAGGGAAAGGCCAATAAGGCTGCCGACGCGCTCTCGAGGTTACGGACTACGGCCCCAACGAACGAGTTCTGCAAGAACTGCCGCCTGCACCGGCCGCAGCCGCTGTTCCCTGGGACGATGACGATATACCGTGGCCCTTCCCTCGATTGCCAGCAAGTTGTCGACCGGCCTGCGTATTGTCTATTGCCGAGCACTGGTCCAAGGAGGATATCGGGCGACAGCAGGATGACGACCCCATTATTGCGGAGGTGAGGGAGCGACGTCGAAGCCCCCAACCACTGTCAAGGATGGAGTTCAAAATACCCCCACTTCGACCATACAAGAAGTTATGGAATGTGTTGGATGTTACAGATGGTATCTTGGTACGGTTGGCTCACTTCCTGCCCGAGGACGAGGCGAGATGGGTCCCGGTGATAGCGTCTTCCAGCCGGCAGACACTCATGCAGCACTTCCACGAACATGATGGCCATTTTGGACGAGACCGAAACCTGGAGAAGTTACGGCGACTGTGTTGCTGGCCTACTTTGGCTGAAGATGTTGCCGAGCATGTAGCAGCCTGCCGGGAATGTCAGATCGCTAAGGGGCATCGGCCACCTATCGGTCCTGCGATGCCTTTACCGGTTGGTACTCCCTGGAGAACCGTGGCTGTTGACTTCCTCACGGTGGCCCCCGCGTCTGATGGTATCTCCAAGCTACTGGTGGTGGTAGACCACTTCACGAAATGGGCTGATGCATATCCTGTGAGAGGAGAGTCAGCCGAAGAGGCAGCCAGATGTTTGTTGCATTTGTTTTCTATCTTCGGCCCTCCTCAACGGTTGCTCTCGGACCAAGGTCCAGCTTTTGAGAGTCAGTTGTTCTTAAAAGTCTTACAGTTGCTCGGTGTGACGAAAGCGAGAACCAGTGTGTATCATCCATGTGCCAATGGGGCCGTGGAGAGGTTCAACGCTACGATTTTAGGCCTGTTGAGAACTCATGTGTCTTCGGGAAATTGGAAGCAGTGGTTACGGCCTTTGTTGTGGTCGTACAATACCTCGGTGCACAGCAGCACGGGGTATAGCCCGTTCTACTTGATGTTCAATCGGGAGTCTCGATGCTCCTTCCTGCCTTCTTTTGATCAGTACACAGAGTTTTTGTTTGATCCTGCAGGCTACGACGAACATGCGTCCTTCGTCAAGGCCCGACTAGCAGATATTGTCGACCAGTGGGTCGTCAGCCGCTCGTCAGCCCATCGTCAACAAGCTAGGGCTGGTCGTCAGCAGAGACGTGTATTCTATGTCGGTCAACGGGTCATGCTGAGAATATTCCGAACGGCGATTCCCGGTCACAAGCTCCTGCCTCGCTGGCAACCTAATTGGTATGTGTTGAAGTTTGTCCCGGGCACGAATGAAAAGACGGTGGTATTACGTCGATGGCCAGATATGGCAGAGAAAGTCATCTCTATTGATCATGTGATCAACGACCCTCTGCAACCGGAGCATGTCCCGGCCGAACTCGGTATTGCTCGTCAACGACCAACTCCAGCACGAGAAGCCCCGACTATTCCCGAGTTCCCGTTTGGGGACGACCGAGGAAGACCGGAACCGCCACCTTCTTTGGCCCCGAATATACCACCTGCACCCCGAGAAGAAGCTTCCTCGATTAACGATGAGTATGAGCCTATTTCTGAGGTTTTTGATGACTATGACGTTGCCCCAACGGTCGAACAACATGATGCTGGGGAGGAGCCGTGTAGGCATCCTTCTCTGTTTGAAGAGGCTGACCTGCCAGAGGTGCAGCCCGATGGTTCGAGACTCCCAGCTTTGGAGTCTCCGCTGGAAGTGCCACTCCAGCCGCTAAACCTTGAGGGTGAGAATGCTGCTCCTGTTGCTCATGAGAGCAACGATGATCGCCACTCTGTTACATGTGTTCTGGGAAGCCCCCGGGGCTCAGAGTATACTGCCCTAGAGGACACTTCAGAGGTTGCCGAGATTGACTACGACGATTCTCACCCCCTGATCCAACACGGCCCCGAGATAGCCGTGGAGGGTAACAATTTTCCGCAGAGTCACGCTGTGCTCCCCCCTGCACCTTTTGCACAGGACCCTGCTGTCTGTCCTCATGATGGAGGTAATCCTCAGGTCGGACTGGTTCCGACCACGACGATGATCCCCGATGATGCCAACGGCTTTCAAACTAGCCAGATTGGTCAGGTTAGTTCTCGACGTTCAGCACGAACTAGGTATCAGACGACCTTTTTCAGTCCTGACCATTATGGCCAGGATGGCTCCTATTCTTCCTCGACTACTCAGATGCCTACTCGTGGCTCTGAGTAGGGGGAGGGAGGAGAGAATGTAGTGTAGTGTAGAGCCGGCTGAGTTGTTGTTGTTATTGCATGCATGTATTCGATTTGGGCCCCGTTATTTTGATCATTTTGACGTTTTACTGCTGCTGGGATTTTGTCGCGGATTATGTCGGCCTGATCAACCGGCGTGATTCGTCGACTGCCAGTGTGTAGTTTGTGTTAGCTTTAGCAACTGTTCGGGGAACGTGAGACCCGGATAGGAGCGATGGCTGAGTATGTTGCGTCCCTTGATATTCGGGATGCCTGGTTAAAGGTCACGACTTTGGCCTCCTGATGAGTTCTTTCGGGAACCGTGTTGCTTCCTCTGCTATTAGGGAAGCTCGATTCAAGGCCCGATTTTGGCCTTCTGATGAATTGCACTCATCTGACTTCCTTCGGGAACCGAATTGTCCCAGGATTGGTGCCGATTTCGACACTGGTCAGGGACGATGACATCTGATGAGGTATTGGTCAACCACGACAACGACGAGATTTGGTTGGTCGACAGTGCTTGTTTGGGGAGACTTCCCCCTACCGACGGCTCGGACGACGTTCACTTGGTATATATTCATGCTGGCCATGGCAGTTTGATGGTCTTTGAACGCTGTCGTACTAAACGTTGGCCATCTGTTGTCGTGGAAGGTGACCCACCGTTTGTCTTTGTGGAGGCTACGTGTCCGTCCAGCGGTCTATTGGATGACCTGTTGGGTGAACTGTATCGTACTGCGAAGCCTTCTCCGAGACGTAATTTGCCGCTGTCTGGGACTATGGACCGGGGCTCGGCCCAAGGGTTTCACGGGCCGATCACGCCTCTTAGAACTACTGGGGATTCGGCCTGCTCCAAGGATGGTCCTAGCTCACTTTCCTCACCAGAGTCTACTGCCGTCTCTGGGGACGTATGGAAGGATACGGTCGAAAGTTTCCGCCAGGTTCTAGAGGAAGAAGTGAGCCCCTCGGCCTTCGTGTTCGTAGTCCCACCTGAAGTTGCGACCGCTGTCTCCAGCCTGTTGGAAGAGATTGGAGCTTGGGAGCAAGCCCGTATGTTCCCTGTCGAAGGTCTACTGGCCTGTATGAGTTCGACAACTCTTACGGTGAGATCGGTAGTCAACGACCAGCTCCTCGAGAAAGAAAATGACGGTTTGGAGAAGCGTTCGTTAGAGGTGCGTTCTTCCGAAGATTGTCCTGTGGCTTCGATTACCTCGCCTAGAAGACGTTCTTCCAAGGATTTTGACTGGAGCACTGATCAAGTTCTGCAACGAGCTGGTGTTCCTCACCCTGGCTGGGGTGATGCTCTGAAACCCCGGCCTGATGTACGGTTTAATGATGTAGTCGCACGCTCTTCGGCCCGGTCTGGTCGTGGAGACGTGTGGTGGTTATACGACGACGATATTAAGGTCACGGATCCTACCGAGCTTGAAGACCTTAAGGATTTCTGGAAAGGTTTCCCATCTGCCTGTAGAGGTCTAGCGGAAGACGCTGAGTTGGTGATCAACCACCCTTTATGTGCCGGCCAGATCCCCGCTTGGGGCTGTGATGTCTCTGGCAAGATGCTCTTCCTTAGTGAGCTGCTTGCTGGCCCGAGAGTGTGGAGGAAGGATGGTAACGTTTGGCCCGAGCCTTACTTGGTTGCGGCCAACGGTATTTTGAGATGGCTGAGATCTGCCTCAGTTCCTGCTCTAGCCGTCTTCTACCACTGTGAAGGAGGGCACATAGATGGCCCGGTAAGGAATGATTGCTCGGTATTATGTTGCTGTCAGCGTCATTGCGAGCGAGCTCTACATCAAGTTCAACGTTTGGCCCGGGTTATGCCTCTCCGGCCCGATGGTATGGTCTTCGTTGCCCGTTCTCTTCGTGCTTTTCTGCCCGTGATGAAGGATGAGCTTGGTCGTGATAGTGGTCCTCGTAAGCCTGAAGCCCTAGTCCAGCACATCTACAAGTACGAGGCCGTTCGCGCAAGAGAGGGAGTACAGCCATTCCCTAACGAAGAAGCCTTCCCTTGGCCTGAGGTCTACTCCGACATCAAGCCTGACGAATGGTTTTATGCACCTGAGACTGATGACGCCCGCCGCCAGCTGTGTCGTGAACAGTTGGCTGGCCCGTATTCGTTGAACTCCTGGTGGAGGTGGGATCCTAAGATCGAGCTCGAGGACGTGTCCAATTGGGTTTTGAATCGCTATAAGTCTGTCGGCCCTTAGCTGTTGTACACAGCCTGTGGCCAGTTATTGCTGCTATCCACTGCTAGCTAGATGATTATTTCTGCTGCCATTTGATTTTTCATTACGTTATTTCCTCACTGCGCCAGATTTACAGGGGACGAGATGTGGTAGGAGGATCTGCCCACCCCTGTTGGCCAGTCTGTTAGCTGCACTGTATCGATTGTTCGCTATATGTAAATCGACTCCGTTCGGCCATTGTCAGCTACCTTTTTGTTGTCGTCCGCCTGTGCGGCCCTGCCTGTGCGGAATAGACAGTATAAGGCGAGCGCGAGAGCCTTATCCGTAGCTAACGTGTGCATGCGTCAAACGATCGATTGCATTCAGAGTCTCTAGAGAGATTCTTTTGAGGATTACTGTTGGCACTCCTGCCAACCTTGTCGACCGCTGCTAAGTATTATCTTATACCCGTATCTACCCTTTGGATTGTGTTGCCAGAGTCACTAGCATCGACTACCTATAGTATCAATCGACGACCCGATCACGACTTCGAGTATATCCGTCCACAATCTTGTTGTTAAGGGACATTAATTGTGTCACAGCTGTATATATCGCTCATCGATCATTAAGCGTATTTTACTATTTATCCGTAGACATTAAGATCAAAACCAAATTCATAACTCCACCACTTCCCCACTTGTGTTCAAGTACATTAACAGTGGTGCCCAGACCCAGGAATGTCTTCTACTACGCCTTGTTCTACTACTGGTGTCCACACTTCTCTTCCCCCACCTTTTGGTGGAACCCCTACTGGTTCTATAGTGGAGTTTCCTGTAAGGTATGGTCTTTGTGCAAAAGCCAGCGGGTGGGATGAGTCCAAAGCTTGTTACAATCTATCGACTTGTCTCATTGGCCGTGCTTTGTATGTCTATCTTTCTTTGGATCCCATGGTCCAGGTTTCTTATAATGCGGTACGAGTTGCTTTGCTCTGTCGCCTCATTATGCCCTCCTTACTTGGCCGCTGCTAACCTTCGAGACCGTTCATTGGAGGCGGGGAGTCCGTTGACACCCTCATCTATGAGTTGAACAACTTGTTCAGAACAAGTTATATCTTGAAGCACACTTTGTTGCTCCTGACTTGGCTACTACTTCTCCTGAGAAGCTGCCCAAGTTTGATGATCTCATCAAGGTTGATGCCAACGAGAGCTACCACCGTGATATGATTCTCAAGGTTTTGGATGCTCTACCTCCAAATATATCGTCAACTTGACGACGTCAAGGCTTCGTGTAATGCAGTTTACTAAGGTGGAAGATCTCGCTTATCAAGCTCGTAATACGAGCCTCGTATCGAGATGGCCACTCAGTCATACGATTCCTCTCGAGCCCCTATCGGAGCTACCACGACGCCCTCAACAAAGTCTGCTATCCATTCGGAGCGTGACTCACGCTGCGTGAGGGGATCGAGGAACTGAGACGTCAAGTTGCAGCCCTCGCAGACGCCCTACGAGGGAATCAAGATCGCCAGAGGCCCAGGGCCTCTGGCTACTCTATCTTTGTTGGTGGAGTCCCTCTCGAAGAAGTGTCTCGGAGTTGGTCTCAGCGAGAACTGACATGGCATATTAATAGAAAAGAAGCTCGAAGCTTGGCTGAAGGTCAGACCTTCAAGGTCTCAGTTCCCTGATTACTTGGCATGAAGAACGAGGTCTTCTCATATCCTTGGTTACAGCTTACGTCGATAGTAGTACGGTATATCGCTGGTGTAAAGGTTCTCCGTTAACTCTCAAGACCAAAACTGTCGCAACGCAAGCAATAAATCGTTTGCTTA
This sequence comes from Perkinsus marinus ATCC 50983, assembly GCF_000006405.1. Lineage (NCBI taxonomy): Eukaryota > Perkinsozoa > Perkinsida > Perkinsidae > Perkinsus > Perkinsus marinus. Next base: position 802,693 of record NW_003211409.1, read on the forward strand.
ATGCCATACGTGAGCATGTCGAGTACTTCGTTGAGAAGTTCCCAACGGGAACGACATTAAGTTTGAATTGAAGTTAATAACTTCCGAGGAGAATTCACGTGCTGACTATCATGATGATAGTATCATCTATCTAGGGCCTAGATTCTAGGCAGTCATGGATCGCTTCCCCGCAGCTGGATGAGGTTTTCACATGGTACTCCAATCCTACAGAGTCTAGCTACTATCTCTCGTTCGCCTGACGTCCCTGCCGACTACGAGGACGATCATGATCTAAAGGTTCTATATCAGTTGGTATCTGCTGAGCAGATTCTGCTCATAAACCACCAATTCCTCAACAATACCAACGCTGTCATGTGCAATTATCGACCAAGAACGGTTTGGTTTACCGAAGTTATGTCCCTGTTGATGTCGGCTATCGGGTTACTGTTCCTATTCCTCGACGATCCAAACGAGGTCGTCTTATTGCCGACATTCACGAGGAGTTCAATCATGCAGGAGCTCCCAAGATACGACACGAACTGTCCAAGCATTACTACTGGCCAGCTATGGATAAGGATGTCTACTCACATCTATCATCATGTAAAGTATGTTTTCAAGCAAAACCTTCTGCGGGTGCTGCGAAGCATCCCCACACGCGAAATTCCCATGATGCAGAGGTTGGGGGTGTGAATCGTGAATGGCTCAGCTCTGACCTGTGAAATCTTCATTTATGTCAGAGCCAGCAACCAGGCAGTAACCTGTGCCTGCTGCCAACTATGAATTGGTGGCCAACACGGTTCAGTAGGACACAAGAGCTACCCGACTCCATAGCCGGTACGGGTCGAGTCAGCAGTCTCTAATATCCTAACTCCACATCCAGGGAGCGGAGGGCTGGGTCGAGCCCGCGTCCGCCATTATTACAACTGTGAGCACATGGATGTGCCTTATTGCTAGCATCTTACTAGCTCTAGCATTGAACCACGCTGGACTACCGCAATTGTGGTTATTTCTGAGCGCACACGAGTGTATTTTGTGTGCATAGGCTCAGCCTGCTGAACATACCAGTAGAACGGGAGATAACGTACCTTGGGTACGTGATCAGAATGGGCAGTTCGTGGAATCCGCATGTTAAAGCCCTAGCAGCCAAAGCTAGACAGGAGATTGAGCTGATCAGAGGCACCCTGACTCCCCTGTGGAACACTTTCAGAAGGCTCAGGAAGAGGGCGGTGAGAGCACTACGCAATCACCTCGCATCTATTTGCGGGTATGGCTTAGGAGCGTGGGGACATACCTTGGTAGTACCAACTTGTACCAAGTTGGTACAAAAAAGAGTCAGGAGTGTGTTGGATGGTATCGACACATATCTTGATAAGGTGATCTGCGGTCTACCAAGGACGGCCAACAAATACGTTCTAAAGCTTTTGCTCGAAGATTATGTCTCGACCTATGAGAAGCTGCTATTCAGATATGCGGTGAAACGACTACATTGTCCGAGTTTTCGTGAAATCAAATACGCGGGACTCACAGAATCATGGTTGAGGAAATGCATTTGGTGAGCTTCCCCATGAAAGAACGTACGAGAGCAGCGGAACATTGCGACCCAACGTTCCGGAGAACCACCCGTGAGTCTCACTCTGCGCAACAACTGCTCACATTTGAGAAGTGCCTCGAGTAGTCAACATTGTGCGAGTTGTCAACTCGTGGAGTGTGAATACTATTCACTGAATAGTGCATATCGAGATGTGGACCACACTCTTTCACCACATCATGTGGTGAAAGTGAGCTTTCATTGGTCGAAATTGGTATCGTGTCCGACGAATTTGAACTTGCGTTTCCGAGTTCATAAATTTCATTTACAAATTTGAACTCTCATTTTTGACCGGTCTACGAAAATCGAACTTTCCGTTCAAATTTGAACTTTCATTTCGTGAACAACTCCTTTCACTCGTCGAAAAACAAATTGCTTTCGTCAAATTTGTTCTTTCAATTGCTGAATTTCAGATTGAAAAGGTGGGTGAACCACAAAAATCTGAGGAGAGTGTAAGTTTTCTAAGGAGATTTGTGTTTCCCAAGGAAGCCGGAAAAATCCAAGGTGGAATCAAGGAGGCTCCGCTGAACTTCCAAGCTTCAGACATCTCGAGTAGAGGAGCGTGGATTACAAGCTTCTCGGCTAATATGGCGTCTCGGTTGAACTCAGTCAATTGTGGATCGCCGATTCAAAAGCGGAAGTCGAAGATCGCTTTCTTCACATGCCAATCTTCATGTTCATTGGGATTTGCGAACGAGATGAAGCCATTTGCGTCAAGTGAAGATTGATGCCTCTCCCAGAGTCGCGATGTTTGCTCCCGACTCGAGTCTCGACGATATGTATTTGCTTGCAATAAATTCTACTCCTAAACGCAAATATGAACTAGATTATGGACTCAATAATGGAGATTGAGTAGAAAAAAGGTCCTCAGTCGAGTCGAAGAGAGCAATACAGCGTGAACCACGAGCGAGAATGCCCCAGAGTCATCAACATCTTTGATCAGACCCTGATCCTAGAGCTGGGACTATGGCTTCTCTCATACAAATAAGCGGTGGGTTCCGCAACAATAGAG
>NW_003211409.1:805371-806341 GCF_000006405.1 Perkinsus marinus ATCC 50983
TCTAGAATCGGTGAATACATAGGTCAATCTGTAGCCTGCCTCGTGAACGTATCTACCAGCAGGCAAGGCTCCCACAAACACCAGAACATAACAGGCCATCAAGCAGATCATATGGGGTGTCATCATTATTGAGAGAGTAGAGCCTCCTGAAGATTAAGTGAAACTACTAAACAACACAGACCAATATCGGGGAGATGTTGTGAGGAGCAACCCTAATGATGTTAGCAACATCCTGATATACTACTGCCCGACCGGGCTACATGTCTGATACCGGAGTGCTATGATTCGGACCAATAAAGGCCATAATGTCACGTTGATTCGAGCGTTAGCAATTTCTGTATCGAAAGCTAGTAGAGATGCATGCGTGAAAAAGGTCTTGCGTGATTCTCATGGAGGGGCAGTCTCTCACTGACTTCACTATTCGCTTAGCTGTAACAGACGCCGTCTGTCAGACTTCGATTTGCGGATAGTGAGAGTCGCTCCACCCCGATAAGTGAGAGTTAATTGCCAGAACGCAACAACCTTGAGGAAGGTTGGAAAGAGCGAATGAGAGCGAACGAAGGAAGGAAGGCGAGGCAGGAAAAAACGTCACGTCACTGCGAACGTCACGTCACTGCGGACGTCACGTCACTGCGGACGTCACGTCACGCGGATGCACGTGTCTCGCAGACGTGCGCTATTCTTCATGGCGAGCGCGATATGATCGCGTGCTTGGTGGCGTACCACTCACCCTCCCTCCTTCGAAGCAAAAAAACAGAGAGAGAAATAAACGAAAGGAATATACAGGGAAGATGGAAAAACGGAATCCTCAAGGGTCTCCGAAACGCGAATCAGGTAATGGTTTGAGGTCCTTGAGGTCGAATTTACCAGACATACCAACGAGGCTGTGAGTCTTCTTCCCTAGACGTTCAGCTATGGTTGCCGGTAGTACCGGCCCGGTACCCATCGTCGCGAGAGCTTGTTTGTCGGT
>NW_003211409.1:806441-808503 GCF_000006405.1 Perkinsus marinus ATCC 50983
CATGGGGATGATCAGGGCTGGAAAGTATCTTTTGATCAGCTAGGTTATGTGAGATAAAAATACGAGGTCATGGTTATGGAATTGAAAAGAGAGGGAAGCTACTCGATGACATGATAAAGATGAATGGACTGAGATGCGAGGCTGACGATCTCAGAGTCAGTCGCATTACCGCTGACAATGTTCACATCAAGGTTCCCTTCAAGATTATGTACGAAGTTGAGAATAAGTTCATTTACCTTGACTGTGTTAGAGTCAGGGTACAATCGTGTGCCTATGTTAACCAGTGCTACAAATGCGGCTCTCTGGATCGCAAGCACGACTTCAGAACATGTGAGAGACGGTCTGTCTGCAAGATCTGCGGTGGTAATGATCATAAAACTGACGAGTGTCTCGAGGGAGGAGAGAGTTATCGCTCGAAGTCTCGATGCGTGAACTGTGGCGTCCAGGGGAACGGGACCTTTGATGTTCTTAGATGTCCGAAAATCCGGGACCTGCAGTCTCGGATCATGGAGAAGAACGAGAGAATGGCATACGACAATCTTAGTGACATCTGGTGAGCTTCCCCATGAAAGAACGTACGAGAGCAGCGGAACATTGCGACCCAACGTTCCGGAGAACCACCCGTGAGTCTCACTCTGCGCAACAACTGTTCACATTTGAGAAGTGCCTCGAGTAGTCAACATTGTGCGAGTTGTCAACTCGTGGAGTGTGAATACTATTCACTGAATAGTGCATATCGAGATGTGGTGAAAGTGAGCTTTCATTGGTCGAAATTGGTATCGTGTCCGACGAATTTGAACTTGCGTTTCCGAGTTCATAAATTTCATTTACAAATTTGAACTCTCATTTTTGACCGGTCTACGAAAATCGAACTTTCCATTCAAATTTGAACTTTCATTTCGTGAACAACTCCTTTCACTCGTCGAAAAACAAATTGCTTTCGTCAAATTTGTTCTTTCAATTGCTGAATTTCAGATTGAAAAGGTGGGTGAACCACAAAAATCTAAGGAGAGTGTAAGTTTTCTAAGGAGATTTGTGTTTCCCAAGGAAGCCGGAAAAATCCAAGGTGGAACCAAGGAGGCTCCGCTGAACTTCCAAGCTTCAGACATCTCGAGTCGAGGAGCGTGGATTACAAGCTTCTCGGCTAATGTGGCGTCTCGGTTGAACTCAGTCAATTGTGGATCGCCGATTCAAAAGCGGAAGTCGAAGATCGCTTTCTTCACATGCCAATCTTCATGTTCATTGGGATTTGCGAACGAGATGAAGCCATTGCGTCAAGTGAAGATTGATGCCTCTCCCAGAGTCGCGATGTTTGCTCCCGACTCGAGTCTCGACGATATGTATTTGCTTGCAATAAATTCTACTCCTAAACGCAAATATGAACTAGATTATGGACTCAATAATGGAGATTGAGTAGAAAAAAGGTCCTCAGTCGAGTCGAAGAGAGCAATACAGCGTGAACCACGAGCGAGAATGCCCCAGAGGTCATCAACATCTTTGATCAGACCCTGATCCTAGAGCTGGGACTATGGCTTCTCTCATACAAAATAAGGCGGTGGGTTCCGCAACAATAGAGGACATATGACATGTATAGCCACATCAGGGCCGTGAGACGTCTGATAAGTAATGTGGTACAAAAAGTGCAACCGAGCCTGAACTTGAGGTCCTCAAGCGGATTCGGCGAAAAAATCAACGACTTGATCTTGGAATTTAGCAAGTAAATTCGACGAATCGTATGGGTAAACCACCACTCTTGTCAGGTCGGCAGATGCAATCTCCACTTCCGGGAAGAGATGCCTGATTCCTCGGTACCAGTAATCAACTCCCTCAGGTGAGCCTTGGAAATCGACGAAGTAAGACTCGGCCCAAGCCTCCGCGATGCGCTTCAGGGGGTAGATCGGCGGGTCCACGAAGGGAGCCTGGCCTTTGACCTCGAACTCAAGCCCGATTCTAGAATCGGTGAATACATAGGTCAATCTGTAGCCCTGCCCTTCGTGAACGTATCTACCAGCAGGCAAGGCTCCCACAAATACCAGAACATAACAGGCCATCAAGCAGATCA
>NW_003216017.1:0-1693 GCF_000006405.1 Perkinsus marinus ATCC 50983
CATATTGCGTTTGCCTGGTGACAACGGGTTATCGTTGCACATTCGATAACGAAAAACTGAGGACCGTGTCTCGCGAACGCTTGGGTACTCTATAGCGATCGGGTGAACCATTGTTATCTTGAGTGCTCCCGTATCCCTCGAACAATGTTGAGAACCAAGCAGCTTCGCCAGCGGCGGGGGGAACGTTGCGAGTTCATGGAAGTCAACATTGTCGAAGGGGAGCGGGCGATTTCAGCAATTGCCACTTACGCTATCACGATTCGTTCCCTGAGGGATAACTGGGAGAACATTCAAACACATGAAATGGAACGGAGTGGTCGAGAGACAAATATCTGATATCATATCATCTTGCTGGAATGGTCTAGTTGGTTATGACGACTGCCTAACACGCAGTAGGTCCCGAGTTCGATTCTCGGTTCCAGTATGTTACAATTGTTATACACAAAGTCACATAATTCTGTGTCAAACACATAAAATGGAACCGCATCGTTGAGAAACAAATGTCTGGTCGTGCACTAACCTGCTGGAATGGTCTAGTTGGTTATGACGACTGCCTCACACGCAGTAGGTCCCGAGTTCGATTCTCGGTTCCAGTATCGTGCAGTCATTGTACAAAGAGCCGCACAACTCCGTACAAAATATACTATGGAACGGCGCGTCAAACGATTGCTCGAGCGGTCTAGCTAGGTATATGATGAGTGTTACATATGCAGCATGTTTCGAGACCAGCCTCCGATTTCGGTATAGCATAAAACGTGGGTTTCACTCACTCCTGAATCTACTCCCATTGCCTCCCGTTCAACCACACATCCTATTATTCATTCACGCTAGTCACTAATTTCTATGAATTCAACTTGCGCGTCCACCCAACATCCATCAAATTACTGACTTCATACCTTCAGTCTCTAAATTCACACGCATTCTTTGCGTGCGCATCTCCATGCTACTCAACCTACTTAGCCTACTGGAAGCGACAGTGCGACACCACAACCCTCCAAATCTAGGCTTTTCACGGGCCACCATGGCCTTATCATTCAATTTGAGGCGTTATTCGCGGGTGCTGGTATGTATCATGTCATAGTTACTCTGTGATCACAGGTACATGTTGGCAGCGCCATGCGGGAGTGAAAGACGGTGACCATCCACTACTACCCTCAGAATTTTATGGAAAGAAGTTGATATTGTGGTGACTGGTGACACTTAACCTGAAAAATTGTTAATAAATCGATTCAACTGTTTTTGCTGAACAGCTTCGTATCACCACTATCTACCCAGATGCGCATGTTCATGGTCTCACTAAGGTTACTGTACACTGATAAAGCTTATTGTAGAGAACATATTGCGTTTGCCTGGTGACAACGGATTATCGTTGCACATTCGATAACGAAAAACTGAGGACCGTGTCTCGCGAACGCTTGGGTACTCTATAGCGATCGGGTGAACCATTGTTATCTTGAGTGCTCCCGTATCCCTCGAACAATGTTGAGAACCAAGCAGCTTCGCCAGCGGCGGGGGGAACGTTGCGAGTTCATGGAAGTCAACATTGTCGAAGGGGAGCGGGCGATTTCGGCAATTGCCACTTACGCTATCACGATTCGTTCCCTGAGGGATAACTGGGAGAACATTCAAACACATGAAATGGAACGGAGTGGTCGAGAGACAAATATCTGATATCATATCATCTTGCTGGAAT
>NW_003206074.1:0-993 GCF_000006405.1 Perkinsus marinus ATCC 50983
CGCGAGTAGTTTACAACCCGAAAATATGTACGGACTGGGAGCGCACTTGCTTGAGCTATCACGATGTTACATACATGACCTTACGCTTTCATCCAGATGAGGAGCGCCGGTGGCGGAACCGACTAAAAACATTCCTATATGGAGAACCCGGGCATCGATCCCGGTGCCTCTCGCTTGCTAAGCGAGCGCTCTACCATTTGAGCTAGTCCCCCTCACAATATATGTTTCTCAATTCACTTGGAGAGGATGGGCTGAACCGCCCCTTCCCCTCGAACAACGTTGGAATGGTTTGTTCTAACTCAATGTTCAACTTTGTCCAGGGGAGGAGGGGAACCGGTGACGAGCCAGATATCTTGAACAAAACAACGCACCTGTGATATTTACTCAGTTCCCCATCCTTGCGCTCAACACAATCCTGGAAAACACCGTATCAAATATATATTTTCCGATGCAGGGACTCGAACCCTGGTCGCGTGGGTGAAAGCCACGAATCCTAACCAGCTAGACTACATCGGAAATCGAAAATTTTCCGATGTATACGATTCGCCGAGGTATTGTTGAAGTTGAATGCATGACGAACTCGAGAATCAGCACTTTCGTCGTGTTCCTTCAGAATTCATGCGCAAGCGACGGGCTCAGTCAATACGTACGCAGAATGTGTAACCATCCCATTGCTAGAAGGCTACTGCCAATTGACGAGAGAAATCCTGCTCGTGTCTGTCGAAACAGTAAGCGATGATGTGTGACACTGACCTCATAGGATAGTGGAACCATTCACCCAGATATCAATACTATCATGAATTCAAGTGTCACCAGTCACCGAGAACGGCGCTGAGAGCCAGGGCTGGGTGCGCGTCTTACTGTAAAGAAGCAGAGAGAGTGATGGCGCGAGTAAGTTTACACCCGAAAATATGTACGGACTGGGAGCGCACTTGCTTGAGCTATCACGATGTTACATACATGACCTTACGCTTTCATCCAGATGAGGAGCGC
>NW_003207538.1:0-1226 GCF_000006405.1 Perkinsus marinus ATCC 50983
TGCGATATTGCAACCCTGTAGCAAGCCTCTACGCTCGGAAGCAGCCACTTCGGCACCCCCGAGCCCTCCAGGGCATGAGTGGTTATCCATCTCAGAAGAGCCGACTCTACCTCCTGTCTCCTGGGATTCTATACATGGCCATGCACAGTCCCGGTCAGGGATCATTCGGGGGTTCCCTGTGAATCCATTGAGTCGCGATAGGAGAGCTGAAATGGTGAAGTGTGCAAAGTTTGCCGTACAGGGGGCCGCCTCTAAACTTTTCCCTTGCCGTAGTATTGACGATAGACGCCTGGTCTGTCGATGTGGTACAGCCCGGTGTTATCTCTGTTGGGCACCAAGGGCAGGGAACATCATCACTGGGCTCAAGGCTCTCAAGCTGCCAATGCAAGTCCGGGAGGAGCTCGATGCCATCCTAGCCGAGGAGTTGCTGCCCTTCGACCGAGAGTCATTTGACGGGGTCATGGGTCTGGCCAGGAGGGGACAGAAGTTGTGTCGGGTCCTCGGTACACTCGATGAGATCTTCGGCTCGGCCTCTGAAGATGCGCCTGTTGACGTCGACGTCCTACGACTGAAAAGGCTTCTGCGTGTCATCGAGCAGCGCCAGCATGGCGGAGGTCTTGAAGCCCGGGAACACCTCTTGCGCCTTGTCAAGGCCTTTTGTCGTGAGGCTGAGAGGAAGGCCGAGGATGCCTTGAGGCGTCGTACTGTCGACTTGGGGGGAGAATGGGCACTTCTTCCTGAGAGGCCCGATACTCGGGACAGTGGGTTGCCTGTGCATGAATATTTTGTGGCGCACCACTCATGCTCAGGCTCCTTTGATGCATTGGACGAGTACGTCTGCAGCGCGGCCGAACCCATCAGCCGGTTGTTGGTCCCGATCGAGGATACGCTGGACAACTCGGCACTTGTCGTGACTGGCACTGTACGTCAACAACAGTACCTTTCTCTCTATTGACTCCCTTTGGACCCTCAGGGAATTAACCTTCGAATTTAGGTGGAGAACTCGCCGGTATATTCCTCGCCTTTAGTGGACATTGGTCCACTAGGCATGATAAGAGTGCGAACAGAAACCTATGGCGATCGCCACAGACATGAAGACGAACGCGCGGCCCTCACCGTTCGGTAAGCACCCTTGTTATTGCTGTTATGATGAGCGATGTACCCAGGTTGAAAAAGAAGAGACAGGTTCAGTTCCGTAGAGGGTTAGAAGCTCAGATTGCCGAGAA
>NW_003211722.1:0-1257 GCF_000006405.1 Perkinsus marinus ATCC 50983
CTGTTGGTGACGGTGGAGCTAGAGCCATCCTGAGTGACTGTGATGCTTTCTTGAGTATCCTCACTGAGACGGCTGAGTCTGGTGGTGGTGATAAGAAGAAGAAAATGGTGACAGAGAGTAGGTCCGTCCACCTCAATTTCGAACCGATCCGCCTCAACGTGAGTTACCACGACATAAGACTAGGCTTGAAGTGCTATCAGCTCCTCATGAAGGACTCCTCCTCTACTATGGAGGAGGTGGACAAGGAGGCAGGACCGTTGTTGGCGTTGACTGATGGTGAGGGCGTTGAGGAAAAGCAAGAGAGCAAGAGTGAGGAGGAGATCTCAGAGACTACTCCCTCGAGTATCGCGGCTTCTGAGGTCGAGAAGGTGTGTACGGTGTACAAGTCGGACTACGACTGTATTTTCCATCGGCTCAATGTTACCCTTGTGAACGACTCTGGCAAGACCACCAACACGCCCTTTGTGAACATTCTGTTCAGTAACTGTCAAATCACGCATAACAACAGCACTACTGATGATAGCATCAGTCTGGACGCTATTGATTCTGATGAGGAGTCGCCTCGGGAAACTGCTGGTGGTGAAGAGTCGACTCAGCGGAGGTCACAAGAAGGGACGGGAGTGATGGTGACGAGGAGAGCATCTATTGCTGCTAATGTTGAAGTTGCGATGCAATTCTTCAACCCTGTGGCGGTAGCTTGGGAGCCTCTACTTGAAAGTGAGGCGGTTGATCCACAGAGCAACGGTACCATTGATGAGAGTTTGAGCATGTATAAAGTTCTGATAAAACAGAAGGACATTGGAGTGGTCCAGGGGGGCCGGCCGAGCGATAAGAAGGACTTCTCTGTGGAGGCTACTCATCAGCTGTTGATGCTGAACATCAGTCAGGCGTTTCTGAAGGCTTTTGAACAGAACATGAGGGAATTTGGTCGGGTTTGGAATGACGAGAGGCCGCTTGGGGGCCGCAGTGAGAGTGGAGATAAACTGCAGTACGCCCCATACAGCATTAGGAACCTGAGTGGCTCACAGCTGTTGGTGACGTGGGAAACACATGATCATGAGGGGCGGTCTAAGGAGCCGACTAAGCCTGTTAGAATTGGTGTTGGGGAAGAACGAAGGCTCACTGATATCAGCGTGCATGTTGCTACTAATAACGCGAGAATGGCCAACGACAGGGCCTTTGTGAGTTTGAAGGGTGACGGTTGGGAACAAGAGAAAATACCATTGGATCGAAAGGGTAAGTCGAAAGGGTGATTTA
>NW_003205096.1:0-1646 GCF_000006405.1 Perkinsus marinus ATCC 50983
CAATGGACATCTACGCACAGGTGAGAATACGTCACTAAATTGGAGAGTATTTTCTGTAGGCTCTCAATGGTCGAGGCCTCGAGCTGTCTGCCTTGGATTACATCGAGGATGTTCGCAAGTTGCTGTATGAAATTATGGACGGTGTTTCTGTTCATTTTGGAAAGCGAGACCGTAACGGCAATATGCTGTCCAAACGTGTGCCATCTCCTTAATCGCGAGATTCAACTTGACGTGGCGATACTAATTTCAGCCTATCAGCCGCTTGCGTTCGGGTTCGTTCTCTTTGCGGCGGCTCTGACCGTGTTTCAAGTCTAGGATGACTCGTCTCGGACGGGCGTAATCTCTTCCAAGGTCACTACCCAGGGACTGTGCTTGGTGTATGGCGTTTCTGTGTGATATGCATCTTCTGTTGCCTTGGTCGCTGTTGTATTCTTTCCGCAGTCTGAAGACACTTAGTGTTCTTTCTCCAATTCACTCGCGTGTCGAGTCGTCTATTGAGCCGTGTATTATACGCCAGAAGTTCGAAAATGAATAACAATAGCAATAACGTTATGTTAGAGGGAGGGCAAGACACTGATGGTCGCAAATTCAGCAGTCTGCAAGGTAACCGACTGTTTTTTTCTCAACCTGGAAAAGTGAACTCATTGGCAGATATGTGGAGCGAGAAGCTTTCTGCTGGCTCTGATGAGTGGTACGGTAAGGCAGTGTCCTATTGGGAGAATCAGCCTTCTTCCGATGACGGGGTGAGGCTATTGCTTGCGAGTACCCATTGGGTACTACCCAAGCTGGCATCTCTATTTAATAGGTCCTCCAAGGATTTGAAGGGCTGTCGCCAACAGACGTGATGGGCTCTCTCAAGTTCCTCGATACGATAGAGAGAAGAGTCCCCAATCCTCCGATGTATACCAACTTTTGAGCACTTCTAACTCACTGAGTGGTTTTCCAGGTTCCGCACTGTGGTGGACTGCGGCGCTGGAATCGGGCGAGTCAGTCGGGAAGTCTTGACACAGCGATTCCGTGAGGAACTGTCATCGATGTATGTGGCGCTGATGTTGCCGCTTCAGAAACGATAGATCTCGTCGAACCTTGTGCCAACCTCCTGGATACGGCCAGAAAGACTCTCAGTCCTGCCGCCACTGCACCTTGTCATGTGGAGAGGTACGCTGAGAGTTTCCCATTCACACAGTCGTGAACGCCTTTTGGATAGGTTCTTGCAAATGGGTGTTCAAGACTTCAACCCAGAGCTTGGTCGTTATGATATGATATGGAACCAATGGTGTCTCCTGTAGCTCGTTGATGAGAGCTATGATGAAAGCGCACTGGGTTTGGTTCCTGTTAGGTATCTCACCGATGAGGACCTCGTAGCATATCTCAAGCGTTGCAAGGCAGCCTTAGCTCCCAAGGTCAGGGGGGAGTGCTCGACTCCAGACGCTCTAGAGTTCTGCAGTGCTCGCCTCTATTACTTGTTAACAGTCCCTGTGACAGTTGTGATCTGTTTTAGGGCGGCGTAGTAGTCGTGAAGGAGAATGTGGTTATTGAGGGTAAGTTCGTGGTCGATAAAGACGACAACTCCATCACTCGCACGGACTCCCAGTACAAGACGTTGTTCGCACGAGCAGGCTGAGCTTAGTGCTGGAAATGATACA
>NW_003203322.1:0-1884 GCF_000006405.1 Perkinsus marinus ATCC 50983
TCAACTCCACTTGAGGGGAGAGATACCGCAAAGGATTCACAGCGGACCCGTGTGCCTTTACATTCCTGAACGGGTGTGAGGGCTGACATGCATGTCTCGGTGACAGTGTGGATAGATGGCCGTGCATGCGGGGTACGTTCGGTGGAGCATGAGGCTAGAAGGGACACGGCCACAAAGAAGTTCTGATTTCTTCAGATTCAGGATTTCATTGAGCCCGCATACCCGGTATGCCATACCATCAGTGGTGAGGAATTTCACTTCCGTATCAGTTCGGATCAGCATTCATTCTTGTTCTCCTTATGTTCTCTTTCTTAACGCATTACTCTGTCTGGTAGACAGTGTATATCTCTTCGTGAACCACTCCTAAACGTTTTCCTGCACCGTAATTGGAGAGGTTTATCTAGGATGGCTGCAGAGAGAGTTGTAGAGCACCCGAAAAACAAGAACCAGCCCGTTATTGGAGTTGAACAACAGAATAGATAGGTATAAATCAATATATGGGGATAAGGAGTCACAATGGTCAACTGGGGTCAACGATCAACGATGGATCGACATGATGTGTACGCATAGACACTGGCGCGCCGAAGCGTGTCGGCTTTACTCTAACAACTCTAACAATGGCAGAACAGCGTTACTCACGAAGCTCGCGTCAAGCTACGGGGCGAGCGGGGAAAACTAGAAGCTGAAATCAGGAAAAGTGACTTGTACGAGTCATGTGTCGGGGAGTGGCGATTGGAAGAGTCAGGAAGGCCAAGATGGAAGTATTCGGACTATATTTCTGGTCGCGAGTGGTGAAGATCATTCGGAGTAGATCCTGCTCTGCTGGAACTTTGGAGACATGACTTGACGATGGCACGGAGTGCAAGTCGCCAATGGTATGGAAGTAATTGATGATATGCGCAACCAGAAGGAAGACAAGCTGTTCAGCTGAAAAGACTTCAGTACATGCGTGCGGGTACAGCGGCAACTGCAGGGCCGACCACAATTCCTCGTGTAACGAGTATGTGTTGTAGGGTTCGGGACAGATATGAACTAAGTGGTGATTCTAGTGCTCAGATGAGGTAACACAACCCAGAGGGACTTTAGTATAAGTTGTTGGATGAAGTAGTGAGGTTGGAGTGACAAAGAGGAGCGCCAACAGCTGGAACAGCCACCAACTACGACCAGCCTCCCCGATTAGCTATGGATTGAACAGAGCACGCAAGTACAAATGACTGCGCAAGATCCCACTACATTCTACCCCTTCTTCGACGAGAACATATCACAGAAAGTTCAACATCAAAAATCTGGGTCCAAAGACATCGTCACATGGGGATCATAATCTTCAAGACTGAAATTATACGGCTCCAACTTCACATGGGACTCCCTAGTAAGACGTAAATGTCCACGAGGTAGTCTCTCTGCGGTTATCGACAATGGAAAGATAATCTCACTATCCAGAATCCAATCCGGAGGCGACCTTTCCTCACATATGACATCACTTCCGGGACGAACAACTTGATAAAATCGAACCAAGTGCTTTTTTTCGCCTGTAACAGAACTGCGTAATAATTCACCAACCACATATCCAACACCCAAAGCATCTTCGATGAAATAAAGACGAGGATGGACTCGCTGAAGCCAACCATAGCGATCTACAGTCAACGAGATCGTATGATGTGCAACATTTTTTAAATATCCTCGACGGTAACCCGGATAGTTCATGATGAGTTCCACCGCTCTTCTAGGACTCAGACCAACTTGGGCTGGACATGCATCAAAGAGTGCGGTGATCATTTCTCTATCCTCTCGGGTTGTACCAATACCCACAAAATCTTCCTTGGAACTCCTATCTACCAAAGCAAAAGTTTGTTGAGGATCAGATGATCTTCTCGAGATCTGAAC
>NW_003202256.1:0-1381 GCF_000006405.1 Perkinsus marinus ATCC 50983
CATTCAGTGCCCGGGATAAAACACGGCTATACCAATCAGCCACCGTGCAGATCCCGGGTGAATGCCCCCGCTCATGTTGCCAAACCTCTCCCGCGTGCATGTTCGAAGCTCCATACTTGAATGCCCACCGGGTTAATTAAGGGTGTTAGCAAGTTCACGCCTGGGTTTTATGTCAGTGATCTGATCCCTTCCGCCGTTCTCGGGTCCCCAACCCATGAAACACAGGTGTGGCCTTGTTACTAATCACTCTTAAACACAAATCCTAGTGATCCCAGAAACACCTTATCCGACCATCCGCAGACTATGCGGGCAGCGGGCCTCGATCACAATTACTCATGAGTTCGTGACTTACGGACTTATATGAAGTTCACCTCCTATCCACCTAGCCCAGAGGGCGGTGTACGTATTCTCTCACTATAGCTGCTCCGTGCCTGGCGAGCTTTTTGACCTCCTCGTCCCCATATGTATCGATCATCGCGTCGTGGCGCCACCGCGATATTCCTTTGATAATTGGCCTTGGTGCATCGGCACGCAAGTGATATACTGTCCCACTTCTACGGCAGGAATTACCAGAAAATTTCAGAGACTGCATAAGGTCCACCTCGCCAATAGAGTCCGGTAGAAACTGGGCCAAGCTTTTAACTTCCGCCGTAGTCTTCTTATAGCTTTTGTGGAAGATTCTGAGTGGCCTGGCCGTCGTGTCTCAGAGGCTAATCATAGTGTGGCAGCAGCACCATTTCCCCCTTTGTTCGCACACATCCTTCGAAGCATTACACGAGGTCTCCACGTACTCAATCTTGTTGACTTTGGTGATACCGAGGTGTATTCTAATATGAGTGTTAGGGACCCCAGGTAGTATCTCAGTGATATCCTGTCTTCTTATGCGCAGCAACTCGCCGGACCTTAAGCTCGGTGATATCCCGCTGAGGAGAGCTGATCGTACAAGGCTTTTCTCTGGTTTATCCTTGAACTGGGCCTCAGGACAGTCAAATAGGGACTCAACTGCACTCTCACCGAGAGTGTCTCTCGGGCATTATGGCAGCGCGCTTGGCATCCCGCTGGGGCCTTATACCGTATAAGTTATACGTTAACCAGCCTGCATGGCTTGCTTGATAAGCATTTCATCCGCGGCCTCCATGGTGCTAAAGCCTTCCAGTTTCTGCAAAGTCCTTAGGGCTTTAATTCGCTTCTGTACCGAGGTCGAATTCAGCCCAGTTACATCCAACAGGCGTCTGATGTATCGGATAACTTTACCAGCGTTGAGAGGGGGGGACAATCCCATCTCATAGACCTCTCTTCTTGCCCTTTCGTAGCCTCTTCTTGTGTCCTCACTTATCGAGAGCCCTAGTAGCTCCAGATTCTGAGCAGTAGCCTCAGCTGA
>NW_003215469.1:0-928 GCF_000006405.1 Perkinsus marinus ATCC 50983
GCCACGCAGCAGTAAACTCCTAGACGAATATACGGTATGGGTCCGTATAGATGGTTGATGGCTTGCTGGCCGACTTCCGCAACGGGTAGGTGTCCTTCAGAGATTACGAACAGTGTCTGATTATCGTTAAGTTGCTGGGGTAGGAGGCTCACCATCATTTCATCGTCATCAACGCCTTGTGTGGGTTTTTCCTTTTGAGAGTTTGTCACTCGGATCAGCTCCGTCCTCCCGGGCTCCTCTTGATGACATGGCTCGCCCTGTGCTGTCCTCCACACACATGTCACGTGAAAGCCGTGGTATTAACAAAGGCCGGCTGGTGGTTGAGAACTCACATCCACTGTGGAAGTCATTCCCTCGGAAGTGAGGGAATGACTCATCTCACGACTCTCTCATCTAGGTCGCCGGTGTTGGTGATAGCGAGTGCAACTTGACAGCTACGTAAGAGTACGATAGCGACTTGTGTAACAATGATTCCAACATCGCTGTTCCGTAACTGGTGTAACACAAGGGGATCTTATAGGTTAGGGACGTACAGTGTAGACTGTCAGAACCAATCGTATCGATCGTAAGGCGAAGGCAGGACTGTGTTTACGTGTGCAGTGTTCTCACGTACAGCGCACAGACGAAGAAGTATGTATACACAGAATTGTCTACTGTACTCGGATGAGAGATGCTGACTAACATGGTCCTGTTGACGAGATCAGGACAATCGCTATCCTCTCGGCGTTTCTTTAAGATTTCTCTGTCTGAGATAACAGCACTATTGCAGTGATGGAGATCTCAGTAGAATGGATCACCTCGTGCTTTGCCCTTCGCTTATCCAGGTCTTGCTGAGAGTGATGCTGAGAAGCCGAACGCTCCATTATAACGTCCCTCTCTCTCCTGTGTTTCTCCTTATCCGCCCTTATCTGATAGAGCCACGCGAGAC
>NW_003206851.1:0-1298 GCF_000006405.1 Perkinsus marinus ATCC 50983
CACGCCGTCGAGAATAGCCAGCACAGAAACCTGGGGTAGGGCGACTGAAGATGAACGTGAGGGGAACATCGGGGGAAGGGAGTTTTCGGATTACTCAGTGAGCATCATTCCACCAGGGTCCTCCTTACTGCCATTATGAAGCATAATGGACAACAACAACTATAACGGCGATTCCTGGACAGCTCCCAAGCATAGTCAGAAGCGCATACGGTTCCGTCCAATGGAGTGGCCGAATTGGTCACCTGACGCTGTTCACGGGGAGTGAGCATGCTCGTATGTGGTGGAGGCTCCCCCCACCCTCTATGGAAGCTGACAACCCGGCACCAGCCACCACGAGTCAGATGAGGCTTCGAGTAATATTAAATCAAGGTAGTGTCTGTGACTTTCCTCAGATCAGTGGATGACTACAAATGCCTATAGCGTCGAGGTCTACTCATCGCGCTGGCCTAGATCCTCCTTGTAAGAATTTCGACACCCACCAGCCAATTTTCGGCGTGACCCATTCACTGCACGCAAGACCGATTGAGCACGAGAAACACTTTTTAAACCTATTTTTCTTAGAGCTTGATGACATCGATGAAACTGGCGGCCATTTCTGGCGACATATCCAGCATCATGCCATGACCTAGATTCGCGATGTCTACCTGCGACGAATAGCAGTAGCCCATCCTCCTCGATACTACTTAGAGCGTCCCCCACGAAAGGCATTCAACGGCGTCCTTCACGACAGCAGCTAAGCAATACGGCATAGCAGGGTCAAGGTTGCCTGCCGATAGAAACATATTATAGCCGAGACGAACTATCTACCGTGCAGGACAGTTCTCGTTCACTGGCTCGCTTTCTCCATGATACCGAAACCCTATCATACGCTAAGTCTCCAAATAGAAACAGGTCATGGGAGTCTCTCGGAAAACCAACAAGTGAAGCAACTAGTCGCAGTTTTCTACCTAGTAGCACGCATGCACAACAATTACCACACTCCGAAGATTTTTTACGACCTCGGATGGAATCCGCACCCTCGTCGTCCACCCTGTCAATCCGCAATCTGGCACCCGCGTCATATCGATTTACCAAGCACTCAATGCATGTGTCTGCTATTGCTGTCATTGATCGAGCAGCTTCCGCTAGATAGAAGTAGAGCCTGAGCAGCAACGCGGAAGAAAGCTGAGCTATTGTCTACTATCAAGCTCTGGCCTTGCACCAAGTCTTACTGCCGCCACCTTCTACCATATAGCAGCATAGGCGCAGCATGACTCATGCT
Source organism: Perkinsus marinus ATCC 50983 (assembly GCF_000006405.1). Taxonomy (NCBI): domain Eukaryota; phylum Perkinsozoa; order Perkinsida; family Perkinsidae; genus Perkinsus; species Perkinsus marinus. The sequence continues at coordinate 1,262 of NW_003206851.1, forward strand.
GCATGAGCCTGTGGCGCTCAATAAGGGAGCAATATCG
>NW_003202146.1:0-1142 GCF_000006405.1 Perkinsus marinus ATCC 50983
AAGTATGGTGGAATTTTTTACCCCGAGTATAAACGTTGAAGGCATTCCTTCTGAGGTTACTTGTCTTCATCCGAACTTCGAGTACTGATGTTATAGGTTCTAACGAATGTTGGACTGCTCACTATGAAGTTGGAGTCTGTCGAGGGGGATAAGAGGGAACATATTGTTGATATCAATATGGTCATTTTCAGCTCAATTATTCATACCACACTTCTTTCGAATCGTAGGTCACTCAAGTGTCCTTCCTCAACGGCCATCACGTCCGAACCATCTTCGACCCCACTCAGTGACGTAAATATTGAGGTCGTTGTTGCGTTGAGGAAATGCAAGTGGGAGCAAGATTGCAAGATTTGGAAAAACGCGTCTCGTTGACCACGGTGACATTGGTGAATTTTTTCTATTGATTTTAGTGCCGCTTTTGAATTCACGTTGTACCATGCGGCGGCATTCCTTGAGGTCTTCTATTAATAGGCCTCGGAAAAATTCAAATCAAACCGGCGGAGCGATGCAGACGAGGAAAGGCCTCACTAGTGGTGGTGGTTCTTCGCGCGATACCAAAAAAGTGGGAGAAAATTCTTCAGAGTCGAGTTCGGTCCAGTGGACGGCTGAGATGGAATCTCCAGAGGCGTTGAGCTCTTACTATGTTCGGGAAGTTTGGGCGAACGACGTCGAGCATGAGTTGCGGTTGATGGAAAAATTAGTTGAAAATTATCCCTACATTGCTGTTGATGGGCGGTTTCCTGGGGTGGTAGCCAGGCCCACTGGTAGTAATAGTGTAGTGGGGAAAATATAAATTTTCGTGTACTTGTGTAATTTTCAGGTCCTTTCAAAAACGACATGGAGCGAAATTACGAAATTATTCGAACTAATATGGGCCTTGTGAAAATACTACAGTTGAGTTTGTCCTTTGCAAATAAGGATGGTGAAGTGGCTGGCCACCCTGAGGACGTTCGGACTGGGAATATGCGCAGTCAGCGACCTCCTGGCTGTGTTTGGAAAATTAATTTTCATTTCGATGTGCGAAGAGATATGTATTGTCCCGAGGCGTTAGATCGATTAAGACTACCTCTAACGCGAGGTGGTGGTGGTATTGATTTCAAAGAACATTTCAGAAGGGTGTTAGTGTTGAAACATTCTCAGAG
>NW_003206273.1:0-2460 GCF_000006405.1 Perkinsus marinus ATCC 50983
AGGCTCTGCATGATGGCCGGTCTGGTCTCATCGTAGAGGACCGTCAAATCTTCAGTCGAGATGAGTTCGGACTGGATCCTCAACTCCTCCTCGAAACGAGCGAAATGCTGGGCTTCTTCTGCAGGAGTATAAACCAATCCTGAAGATGGGGAGTTGCTGTTGTTGCTCCAATGGGCTGTCGATATGGTGAACTCAGTCGCACCTCTATGAGCCTTGAGGTCGTCGAATATGCTTTTGGCTTGTTTTATGGCCAGGGTTGAGCTCTCCCAGAAAGACCAGATGCAGGTGATTGTGATGAATGAATGATAGACCATTGACATGCCGTAATATGGCTTCGGAATCACAAGTCTACGTTGGAAATTCCAACTTAGAATGTACAAGGACACCACTGGTCGGGAAGTATTTCCGAAGGAGGCCACAGGAGAAAGCCATAAGCCCTGCGCTCCAAGGCCTGGAGTTCAGGCTGTTCGTGTTGTTCTCGATGATGTTATCAAGAAGTGTCTCCGCAGTTTTTGAAGTCCTCCATCAGCATCGAGTAGCACGCATGAGCTGGGAACGTGAGAGCTCAGTTGTCCCCAGCTTTGGAACCTCCACAGTCAATTTGTTTCGGCAAGATTTACTAGAATGACCGACTTTTCGGAGAGGCTCTCTCTCAGAGAATGGATCACGAGAATCATTGCGACTCTGGCGGGCTGCCGCACACTCAGTGTGCCACATTGGTAACTAGGTCAGTGTCGGTTTGGACGTTACTACGACAGCTTGCAGTAGGAACATGAATGCAGTCAACTACGCTGGTCTAAGACAGTCTGATGGCTATGTAGGAAGCGCTTGTCGGACTGAGTCTTCCACACCAGTTTCCGCTCATTAAAACCAACTCGTCGATATCTGTTTAACTCGTCGGCTCTCTGTCATGAAACTCTGTTCGACTGGGGGGTTTTGCGTGGACGGAGAAAGGCAAAAACGTGTACTTTGGCACGCGGAATCTGCGTGCGTACTATTAGTGATTCACTAACATCCGGATGTTAGTGAATCACTAATAGTGATTACATGCCGGAGAAGGAACGATCATCGTTCCATCGGATGCATTCAGATTTAATGTGCCGATGAACGGCGAGGGATGAAGCGACGTTTTAAAAACGCCGCCACCACAAATTATGATCCATAAGGATCGACACTACCAAGAGCTCGAATCATGCCCGCGAGCCATTCAAGAAAGCAGTGCTTTGTGCCGCACAACTCGTTTGTTAATTAATCACGACGGCTTATCTTCACCGACACCATAACCTTCCCTCACGTAAGGTATTACTCTCGATCGCTAGGCTATGAACGCATCGTCGCAACTTGAGCCAAGATTGCTCGATCAAGCTCATCGACAACAAACCCGGGTTTAATAAGATAAACATTATTTCGCCAGAGTATTGCCAATACTGGACTTACCACTGGCCAATTGTAAGACCAGCAGCTGGACTGCAGCTACTAAGAACTATATCGTCGCGGTGTAAATCGGTTTCGTTTGGCCATACAAGGACAATTGGTGTGTTCTTGCCAAGAACTTCTTGGTAAGGGCTCATTGTCCCTGTATCTTTATGTAGTTCATTTGTGACTTTTAGCATACGAAGTCTTTGTGCAGCGATAAATCGATGGGACAAATCGTTTCGTTATTCTATCTTTCGATTCGAACCAGTTCACTGTGGCATTAATACACTCGAAACGTCGACTTGGCGTTGTCGAGTATTACCACTGAAGATAAACTCCACAATATCAATGAGAACCGGGTACTCCATGCGGCACAGGATCCCAGGAAAGTTTCCTGAGGGAACAACTACATGTCAAAATGAAAATTTAATATCTATAGCTCGTTGCTTCTAGTTCTCGTTTGAGATGGTATCTGATATTACGCTGTAATCAGGAGCACGGTGCCGGGTTAGCAGCCAGGTCTCTATCGATGAATCCGTTCCTGCGGTAATTGACTAACGCCCCTTCAGTGATGATAATATCATAATGATATGGCAACACTGATCGTGATCTATGTAGTTTACTCATTCAATACAATGGAGATACACCCGCGGTATGTTAACCGCGATACGCTGCCGCGAAATGATTACCATTTCGTAAAAATCGGGATATCTCGACAGTGACCGCGGCAAGCACGTACCGTGGTAAACACACGGCCATGGCTATCGCGGTGCAATATCGCCAGATGCGACATTTTTCAACGGAGAGTTTTGTCATGCCACGAATGCTGTTACTCTGCCCAAGACGGTAAGACACAAAAGGGCAAATACGGCAGGAAGTTTCTGCCAGAAACTAGATATGAAAAGCTGAGCTTTTAAAGCTCATGTTTCTCCAGTCACTGAAGCATGTAAGTCTAGGATATGGGAATACCACCCTCGAGCTAGGTCACTCGGGTTGCGGCAAACGTAGAAATAGGAGTCACTCCTGAGGAGTGGTGCAACGGTT
>NW_003200475.1:0-1028 GCF_000006405.1 Perkinsus marinus ATCC 50983
TCATGAGAATTTGCTCTCAATAATCGTTCGCCTTCATTGTGCGAGAATAATCCCTTCCCCTTACCCGATCTTCGCTCTATCAGAGTGAAACCTTCAGAGCACCAGATGTTAAAGGTTTTACATTTCACAGGGCATTGGGGGTTTTTATTTTTCCCAGTAAGTTCTCGTAAAACAGAGCTCGAGAGTTTCAGTATTTTGTTGTGTTTGATGAAGGAGTCGTTATAAGCAATATGAGGGAATGTCCACATGGTCAACTACATCCAGGGTTGGTTATTGCGTGAAAAATACTCATACTTTTCATGAATGAAATAAACGGCTTGAATTGAACGAAAAAAACGGAAAAATTGATAAAAATTCGGTTGTGATTCGCTTGTGGATACAAATGATCTTCATAGATGATATTCATCTCTCAGTAGAATCTACTGAGAAGTGAATGTCATCTAAGATGCTGAATCAGCATCTGTGGATGGAACTCGACTAAAGCGAGTAACATGAAGGTATAGTAAGTACGAGCGGATGTTCTAAGACAATTTCTTCCATACAAGGCAGTGTAAATGCCTTATCTTCAGAAGCCTACAGTGCTTGGTCTTACGGCTTCGTAGTACGAAGCCGTAGGACCAAACACTGCCTGAACATTTATCTGGTAAAAGAGAGATTTTCTTTCACCTCAATGGGGAGGCCACGTAAGAACGAACATCTCATTCACCAGTACTTCGTCGAAACCGGCTTTCGGAGAGGTTCTGGAGGATCCGACGAGAGAAAGGAAAATTATCGATGTGTACTATGCGGTTGGGAGCAATTCATCAACCTGACACGTTTCGTCGCTCATCTTAACACTGTACATGGTCAGGGTATTAAGGATCCTCGGCGTCTTAGTGTAAGCTCACTTCAGTACAATCCTGCGCACCGTACTTCTGGAATACAGGTCGGATCCGAACCGAAGCGACTGAACGATGATGAGTCAGCTCTCCCTTCTCCTAAGAGGCCGAGAATCAGTATCGAGCAAAAAACTTCTCCCTTCTCCTATG
>NW_003211889.1:0-1063 GCF_000006405.1 Perkinsus marinus ATCC 50983
TGCACCTCTTTCCCCACCCATTGAGTGTTCCCGAGAAGCAAAGACTTGCACGCGATTGCGCTATCCACTGGTACCTCACAGGACGGAAGCCCCGGTCTATAACCGTGATTCAGGCCGTGCTCGGATAGCTGCGCAAGAGATTTCTCCGGCTGTCCACAAGGATGGACTTTCTCCGTTAGCCAGGGGTGTATTGCTCCTCACAACACGCGCGGTAGCTGTCTCCGATCCATCAACTTTACCGCGATGTCCATACAAGATAAAGCATCTTGGGCGGCGATGTGTGCCGAAGAATGGTGGGTGACTTCCTCAGCTAAGGTTGCCCCTTGAGATCTCGCACCTCAGGCCTTGCTCAGAAAATTGAAATGTGCTCTTGATATGCGCGTTTTTCGTCGAATGCGTGAAATGATGATTTGAGTTCTGTTCAATGGAATATAACGAGGATCGATATATTACGGACTGGTCAGCCAGTGATGTGGTTCTGAATGCAAACCTCTGACCAGTCATGTGCGAATTCGGTATGCAAAAAAGGCATCTTGCATAAATTAATCCGGGATGCTCTGCAAATTGCAAATTGCAGACTGCAATTTACGCAATCGATTTCATTTCTTCTTGTGTTCGTCCAAAATGTTGTCGATCGCTGTGGTTCTTCCCTTCTATTCATGATGTGTGTTAGGTACATTTGAACACCATGAATATCTATGCTTCACTTGCAGCGGCAACTGTGGTGTCTGCTGCACCAAGCTACGAGATGCATTCAAATGGCCACTCAACTGAAGTGCTTCTTGTTCCACCTGAAGACCCATTTCCACAAATCCGAGGAGAAGTGAAGTCTCGGCGTGGAATTTGATGTCGTCAACGAGCCGATTCTTCCCTACTTAGATTGAGCGACTCGAAGCCACCCGTCGCGAATTTGAGGCAAATGAATTGTCCTCGTTGAAGCAAACACATCTCTTGTTGAGAACTTCTCATACCATCCGTTTACTGTGAGGCTATTGCCACCCACACTACTGACATCGGGATGGATCAAACAGAGAATTGACGAGTTAGAGGCACGACGAGCAAA
>NW_003207291.1:0-1246 GCF_000006405.1 Perkinsus marinus ATCC 50983
GGTTCTGTTGGCTCTGGTTCTCTGACAGCACTCACATTCAGCGACAACCTTCGCGCAGACTCTGTGCATGCGCTTCCACCAATAGTTTCTCTTCACTACGTTAGTAGTGCGCACCCCGCCAGGATGGGCAGCTGCTCTGTGTGCTTCAGTGGCGAGTTGGGTGCGTGTTTGCAAGGTTGCGGCAGTACAGGGAATAACCACTGGATGTGATGCTATTGCTTCGTTCTGTTGAACGTACACTGGAGACCTACGACAGATAAGATCGTTATCGTCGATGAAGAAATCTCGAGCCCACTTAGGGGCGTCGTTTCTGCCTATCACTTCTCTGGTACGTGAGCACCAATTGTCATTCAGCTGCAACTGTAGTAGGTCAGCAGTAGTCATGGGGCAGCAAGAGGCTCTGCCAGCTTGTTCACAAGTAGGCAGCTCCAATGGAACCAACGGAAAGTCATTTGGATCGAACAAGTCTGAGTCATCGCGATCCCTAGTTTTCTTTTCTTTGGGATCAAAGGTAAGAGAGGATGGATCTGCTGCTTCAGCTTCTAACCAATGTCGAAGCTCTTCCAGTTCTGGTTGTTGAAGATATTGCTTGTAATTCTCTGGCCTAGATCCTCGATCTGAAGGATTGACTGTTCCTGGGATATGCTGTATCTTAGTTTTATTTTCCGTCAGACACTGCTCGATAACCTTTATCCGACGACGTTCTGCCGCTGATAGTCCTTTGTAAATCCTATCACCACCTCGGAGACGATGTATCAGAATCTCTGAATCAGTGTAGAATCCTGCCACATTTGTTGCGTCTCTGCTGACTTCCGGATCATCTTGCGGAAACGCAGAGAGCAACTTCTCTAAAGTGATCACAGCCTGGTATGCTGCTTCTGTTTCTTTTCGCGGGATGGTATGATCTGACCCCGCTTTGAACAGACCACTTCTGCTGTATACAAGGTGGAGGTTGACGTCTCGGATCTCTGCGCACCAACAAGTTGTGCTTGCATCCGAGAATACATAGACTGATCTTAAGTCACAGTATCTAGGCATGACATGAATCGGCATCTGCATTGCGAGTACCCATTGTCTGAGTTCGTTCATTGTCGTTTCTTGGACAAGGTTATCCCAGTCCTTTGTATTTTGCACTGACATTCTGATAAGACATTTGCTGAACCCTCCGACCCCATTGAATAATCCCAATGGGTCGTGCCATCGCTGAACGATGGATATGACTGCTCTGCGAGAGAGACACTGACCT
>NW_003217133.1:0-917 GCF_000006405.1 Perkinsus marinus ATCC 50983
CTCTGCTGCAGTGCGTATATCTAGCAGAGAATTTATGAAATATTCAGTGAGGTCAAAAAGGTCTTACCTAAGGGACAGACGCTTATCTCATGGTTAGGATTCTGTACACAAACGTGTAGTGTTTGACTGTCATACTATGAAATACACTGTATGTCGCTCGGGGGACGTTTCATGGAGGCGATGACAAAAAAAACAGCGAATGGTAACCTCGCTCTCGGTAACCTTGATGTGAGGGTGACTTTGTGAAAATAGGGCTAGCGAATGTAGTGGCGGCCACCACTCAACTGTTCTTAAACGGATTGAGGGCCAACGATAGAATCAAAGGATTAGATCATACGGGTGGCCAATCCGATTTGGAAACGGACAATGCATCGCGTGACATGGAGCGTCGATCTGAATATTTGCTTTTGGAGTTATCATCGCGGATAGCGACTGCGCGTGGAACCCATCGATGGGTGTAACAAATTGTTAGTAACAATGAGAAGTTGTGGACATGCAGTATGCTTTAGTATGAGGTTTGTGTATCCTCGGTGAGTGATAAGAGACAGCACACATCCGAACATTACTAAGCTTCGATGGTCCTCGAGTCGAGGACCTCGACTGAGAATGGTGGAGCGAAGCTAACAGGGACCGAGCATCAGCACGTCAAATGCCCGCTGCACGATACTTTGCTGGCGGACGAGTTGACAGCACCTCCATTCGAGTGGCCACTGCCCCAGGATCAGACAAAGACCATATCAGACTCTCATTCTCCTCACGATAGCTACAATCTTTCGGGAGAGTCTCCGTCGGAGACTCCGGGGAGATTCGTCTTAAAATCGAGCTCAACCCAAGAAGAAAGAAGCTTTCTTAGGATCCATCGTGGGAGGAGACCGCTTGTGACGAGTACAAGGCAACCCTAGGCAGACCTTAAAACC
>NW_003204079.1:0-1564 GCF_000006405.1 Perkinsus marinus ATCC 50983
AATTTCAGCTTTCCTCGAGTAGATCTCACCATGCCGATCAGAGGTATGTCATCAGTGGGGGTTTCACCCATGATACGAAATACAATAGTGAAAAATATATTCCACGGCTACTGCATAGCGCGAATATCCCATTTCCCACTGAGTATTACGCCACATGACTCAGTCATCACAGTTTTGGTTATTGTAGGCGCTATCTTTGAGCTTTTCATGGCTTAGTCCGAGCCTCTGGGCTGTACATCGAGTCGATGTAGTACTGCCCTTGGGCTCCTCAAATAGTTTCACCCCGAAAGTTTCGATCTACCTTCGCTCATTCGAGTATTTCGTTATCGTTGAAAAGGAGTCGTCGAGTAATTGTGTCACATATCGTCGAGGCTGGTTGCGTTGGTATGTGACTCCGTCCACACTGGTCAATTGTCTATCAGTCTCGTCGTTCCATTCGCTGTTGTCACGTGCCAACTAATTGCACAATGTGGGCAAAGGTAAAAACCTTCTTCCTAAGGAGAACGTATACTCCCCAAGGGAATAATTTTGCTTGCGCTCAGCATCTTCGTAAGCACGTGCCGCAATTCTCTGCGGCTGGCCAAAATCCCAGAGCAGAGTCCAAAGACTCTAACCGAGGTCCGAGTTGGCCGTGCTGAGGTCTATCTTACCCATTCCATGTTCCGTGTTAGCCAACGGGCCGTTGGCTGTTGGCAACCGCCCCTTCCATAATGGAAGGGACCTTAGTTGACGTTAGTTGATAACCTTTTCAACTCTCAAACCATTGCCCGGACATCCCAAGCAAAGAAAGCCACGCACATGATGAAACAGTCAGTTAACACTCATATTCGAAATATGATATTCCCTTCTGTATTTATCGAAGTTGTCTCAGTAGATGTGGCGAGATAGGGGCCCGATTCTATCTCCATGGGAAGTTTAGATTCCAATAAGAGGTCCTCTAACTGGTGTAACACAAGGCGATCCCAAAGGTCAAGGAGGTAAAGTCCACAGACAATCGTACCGTATGCAAAGATTGACTTTTGTATTCACGACGAGAGGCGTTGGCCACTCAGCTGATGTCCTCCTGTTGATGGAATCGAAACAAGGGTATATGAAAGATCCGCTTATAACCACGCAGACATACAGAGAATAAGGTAAAGCGTGGAGAAGAATATTGATCCGCTCGTAAGTAGGCATTATCTACTCCGAAAGCAAAGACGAAAAAGAAAGGTTACAGATGGATGAGTCGCGAAGCGTCATCAATACTTAATGAAATAACTACGATCACTATGACACTCGAAGAGTCGACGCCACGGTATTGTATGACAAAGCTCCTAGAGTTGGAGACGGCCCATCCAGAAATGTTCAACGTACTCGCAAAAAAACAGCAATTTGCTATTAGCAAATTGGACGACCAACAAAGGTCTGAATGATGGTTAACCAAAGCGTTTGATACGCTGAGGATTCTACTATCGAAACAATATCAACTAATGGGAAGGAGGTTCTCGGTGTGCCAGCTCCCACCATTTTCCCTTGAGGTGAATAGACGGGTGATCGAACTTAGTATCGTACTTTATATCCCACA
>NW_003203497.1:0-2159 GCF_000006405.1 Perkinsus marinus ATCC 50983
GATCTCAGTGTAACGAGCTTCCTTGTAACCAGCGACATCAGAATCCATCTTGTTGACACCGACAACCAACTGCTTAACGCCCAACAAGTTGATAAGACGGGCATGCTGACGGGTCTGACCCTGGATCTCACCAGCCTTGTGGTTACCACGGGCAATGGCGGTACCGAAGTTACCATCAGCGGGGACCATGAGGAGGGCGACATCAGCTTGAGAGGCACCGGTGATCATGTTCTTGATGAAATCCCTATGGCCGGGGGCATCAATGACAGTGTAGTGCCAAGTCTCAGTGAAGAACTCCTTGGTAGTGCAAGCGATGGTGACACCACGCTCACGCTCCTCCTTCTGACGATCCATATAGAAGGCGAAGGCGAAGGAGGACTTGCCAAGACGGTCGGCCTCAGCCTTGAGCTTCTCCATCTCTCTCTCGGAGACACCGCCGAGCTCGAACAACAAACGGCCGGTGGTGGTCGACTTGCCGGAATCGACATGACCGCAAATCACGATGGACATATGAGTCTTCTCTCCAGTAGCAGCCATGGCTGTGAAGTATCAGGAAAAGGTATACAATCAAAACTTAATACATAAACATGGAACGTCAACAGTACAAATCCTTACACAAAGCGTAAGATTCTCACCCTTACGAGAATCTTCCTAGGGAGACCATAGCGAAGCTGAAGATCCTCTGAAGCTAGCACTGCCATGCTCCATTCATATGATGGAGCGTGTTCACTCATTGATATATGCCTCCTCGGGGACACATATTTGTGTACTGAGCGTAATCTTCCGCTGTAGTATCACAGCGCATCATGTCTTGTCCGAGAAGTGTATCTGGGGATATCGAAGGGTTTACGGTATATTGACGGGGGCCTCCTTCTCTAATCAAAGGATAGAGCCCCAGATTGTGTTGGGCTCTAAAGATTCCAAGCTGTTGGGTGTGTACAGTGGAGTCGTGTTACAATACGCGGAGTCCAGATCTCATGAAGCATGTCTTTCCGTCTCATGGCCGTCAACCATTAATGTAGAAAACTCCACATCCAAATTACCCCGCTCAACCTCCGCGTTATTATGAGTTGTGCCCGAAGGAATCCGGATTGTCTGTAACCTCGTCTCCTAGCTTACTTAGCAAGGCTTTGAGTATAGTCGGACCCACAGTGCGCGCTTATTATCCCGAGTCGTGTACCGACTATCGCACGATTTCGGCTTCCTTCAATCCTTCTTTTGCATCAACCAGATTTTCGCTCAATGAACGGTCTCCATCCCGAGACCCAGGCGCCGTGACGTGCTTATCTTCTTCAAGTGCATTGCATCTCAGCTCTTTTCGCGCTTTATCCTCGCGTGTTCATTTACCATACCTTTTCAACACCATCTATTTCGTCATACAAACCGTCAGTTCGTCGGATGCGCATTGAATGCGCGTTAAATATCCCACTCCTGGGCGCGTGGGTCTGGTGGGCTGGAAGACAGGTGTCTGTGGCTTCCAGCCCTCGAAGCATCGAGTTAGTCCGACGAGCGCCTCTGGTGGCGCCGCGCACGTTGCTCTCCGGCGGGCGCATGCCGGCGATGCGACGCCGCGCACGCTCGACCAACCGATGCTTGCTCCCGGGAGTGGCGGGCTGGGTTGAAAGAAATTATACACGGCATATGCCGTCTGGTTCTGTAAAGCTGCGGCGACGTTCGCCTGCACAGGTCGTTTCACGACGCACCCTGGATAAGGGTGGAGGACGCACCGCGGATGATATGCACGTGTGTGACGGAGACGCACTGTGTGACGCGCCCTCCGTATCGGTATTTAACTTGTGTTAACTAGTTAACACTTATTAAATATCCCACTCCTGGGCGCGTGGGTCTGGTGGGCTGGAAGACAGGTGTCTGTGGCTTCCAGCCCTCGAAGCATCGAGTTAGTCCGACGAGCGCCTCTGGTGGCGCCGCGCACGTTGCTCTCCGGCGGGCGCATGCCGGCGATGCGACGCCGCGCACGCTCGACCAACCGATGCTTGCTCCCCAAACCAGACCCCGGCACAGGTGTGGTACGAGCACCTCTGGGAAGCACGTAGCTTGTACGATATGGTCGCTATGCACTGGCGAAGCATCTGGCAAGCGATCGTAGCAACCCGTTGCCATCGCGCGGGCATAGCAACTCTTGCACACCTTGGCCACAT
>NW_003213104.1:0-1880 GCF_000006405.1 Perkinsus marinus ATCC 50983
AAAGACTTCCTCTTGTTGATCCGAAACATGTTTTAGCGCAAAGGAGATTGCGATGGGCAGGGAGGATTCTCACTACGAAGCCCGCTGATGGTCTTGTGGCGAGATCTTGTAGGCTCAAGCTCATTAAAAGACGCGGTACGCGGTGCACCTACGATGTGGCAGGCTAGTCTCAAAGCTGATGCCAACCTAAGGCCTTGTAAGTCACTCGTTGAAGCACTTGCGGTGGCTGAAGAGTTGTTCAAAGTTCCTATCCCTACTGTGCCGAGAGCGCCAAAGATATTTACTTGTCCACGTTGTGAGTGCTGCGTGGCAAGAAATATTTTCGGTCTAGCAATCTTGCTGAACACGTCGAGAACTGCGAAGCGCAGTTGAACCACAAGGGGCAGATGCTGAACCAATGAGATGGGAGGGCAGATCTCTAAACCGGTTACGCCTAACAACGAGGGTCCACCACAACACTGAGAAACGGAGGATCACTCCTGGCGAAACGCAAATCAGAATTGCGTCCAAGTCATATCGGCTGGCAACACTGTGACTGAAACACCGCTACTACTACCATCACTATTACTACCCGGTGTTGAATACGCAACATTCGATATGAGTAAATTCTCCATAGTTAAGGATTCAGCAGTAGTACTAGGACGACTAACGGGCAGAGGAGCCGGCAATGAGTTAACGGTAGAAAAGGAGGTGACTCAACCGACGGGTTAGGCATATCGATATTAGGTACGTCTGAACCCAGGTTGTCTACCATTGGCACTCCATTGTCGATCACAAAGTTCCTCGCCGATACTCCCGAGCCAGCTCCCGTTTCCATATTTACTTGCTGCTGCAGATGATTTTCTTGTTGCTCTGCTCGGAGTCCTGAAAAAAACGTGAATTAGTAAGTTGGTTCGGTCGAATGTACAGATATATGACTTACTGCAGCGGGGTCCAAGTTGATGCTTTTTCAACCACTGTTTGCACACAAATGTTACATGTGGTGCGAGCCAGCTTGTAATTGATTTTGTTTGGAAAGGTCGCCTTGGGGCACACTTTCTTATGGGCCCAGCGACTGTTCCTATTCATGACACGGCCGCAAGTTGTGCATGTTACCTTGTCGGTACGAGACATGTTGAAGGTTGGAACAAGTGGGAGAAACTTAAACTGTATGTACGGATCTGAAGGTTTACGTGTGAGTTGTGTGTTTTGTCTAGCAGTGGCTAGGAGACACGGAAACTGGGGTATTGTGTGCTTATGGGGGATAAGATAGTGGAAGGGGATTGGTTCGCACGGATTACGCGAGTGGACATATTTTGGCATTTTTTAACAACCATTGAGTAGTTCGGAATGCTGACGTGCTGCCAAATTTCTTCTGCATGAATTTCATATATTTCTAGCATATGAGCCTTTCGGTATATTCCTACTTAGTTTATTTTGTTGTCGAGATTGCTAAGATGTAAGCAATTGAGGTTGCGGAGCGAGCGGAGCTTACTCTCATGTCCGAGCCCTGCATCGACCACTAGTTTGGCTTACTCATTGCATTATCCAAGTGATTAAGTTCACATCAACTTTTTACTCGCTTTGTAAGAAATCCATTCGTGTGAAATTCCTGACCTGCGTTGAGCGTTCGGCTTCTGAAATGCAATCGACTCAATTCCGAGCTCTTTGCTCGATTGCCAGACTCCTCTTACCCTGCCCAATGTGGGCTGTTGTTCGTAGAGTTCGAGGTCGCCTCGTGCAAAGGAAATCCGTGTGAAGTTCACGAAGAATTCTGTTCCTGTGTAACCTGGATGATGCCAGCCACAAATTAACTACAACTGAAAACTGCATTGAGGAGATGTGTTGGGAAAGATCACTGTGGGTGACTGGTGACACCGGGAGTTGTACAAAAGAATATA
>NW_003205173.1:0-1827 GCF_000006405.1 Perkinsus marinus ATCC 50983
AAGGTGCAGTCACTAGCGGTATTGCGCTGGCCAAAATGCACAACGGGCAAGAATTGAGGACACTCTCGTTCGCCCTGCGGTCTCGCTGGAGACAGCGCAGTAAATTCCGTACTTTTTCATTGGATTCTGGCGAGGTTCCTTGGATTTTGTACCTCGCTCCCATTGCGAGAACAATCACCCGAGTCTCCGTTATAACCGAAGTGTTGACTAAAACTTGTAATCTTGATTTTTTCGGGTCAACCAATGTGACAGCGTTCAATGAGATGGTGGAACCACGTGGGTTCCGTCTGGTGTCGAACACGTGAGAAAGGCGACATGAGCTACGGACCGTAGGTCATGTCGCTCCTTCTATGATGCCCAATACTGTCATCAATGATGATAGGAGTGGCTGAAGCTGTCAGCTCAACGTGAGCGTAACTCAACGATCAGTATCTGTCGTGGGATCTTGCGCAGTCATTGTACTTGCGTGCTCTGTTCAATCCGTAGCTAATCGGGGAGGCTGGCCGTAGTTGGTGGCTGTTCCAGCTGTTGGCGCTCCTCTTTGTCACTCCAACCTCACTACTTCATCCAACCACTTATACTAAAGTCCCTCTGGGTTGTGTTACCTCATCTGAGCACTAGAATCACCGCTTAGTTTATATCTGTCCCGAACCTTACAACATATCCGTCAGAACTCCCAGAAATAATAGGGATGCGCGACACATCATGCGTCTCCTAGGGAAACGGACGACGGGGCTGTATGGAAGCACTGAGGCTCGGTGTCGCGCATTGAGTGAAGGGGTCAACAATCTCAGACATGGTGGTCCAGGCCACCCACGCACCCTAGACCTCGTGATTGACACATACCTACCCACACGCGGTATTTACGGCGTGAATTTCACGCAACGTTGCAAGGGCTGTGCCTGAGACATTGAGCTTTAACAGAGAAGCTTTAACTTCTCTGTTAAAGCGCAAAGAGGCGAACGGAATCTGGAGATTTCATAGCGAGACACTTCGAGTGTCGTTGAATTAATCGAGCCACCGATTCCAATCACCTGGATCATTTGCTGTAGCGCTACCCATCTCTTATGCACGCTCCGTTCCAAGTCCTGGTCTGTTTGTTCACCGCTCGGCTGGCTTGGTCCTACCAACCTCCCTCTGTGACCTGGACGAATCTACTCTCCGAGAAGGACGCCACTACTTACGTCAACTCGATGCCGATCGGCAACGGTGGTTTAGCCGCCAATGTCTTTGTAGACAACAAAGACGAACGGGAGCCGGTCGTGGGAATACTCATATCCGACCAGCGTGCTTGGAATGAAGCCGGAGAGATCATGAAAGTCGGCGAGGTCACATATCACTTCTCGCCTAGCCCTTGGACTTCGGGATCCAAAACCACCTTGAAACAGGTGGGTACTTTTCCGTGAAGAGCAATTTGGCGCTGTCCTTTGCAAGTTCCCATCACTGCCCGTAGGTGCTCAACTCCAGCCTTGGGACTGTATCGATTGATATTGGAAACCCTCCCACACGCATCGTTGCCTACGTCGATGCTCACGACGATGTATTGGCAGTTAATATCACCTCACCGACAAAGGTTACCATAACAGCCACTGCGAAACTTCTCCGACCATCACCGTCTCGACTGAAGCCACAATCCGACTGCCTCATGTATGATATCAGCGCGGATTTCTATGTACCGCGCCCTAATGGTATCACCGGTGGATGGGGGCACGCCAACAATGGCTCCAACTTTGTAGCGAGTACTCTCAAGCAGTTGAACCTCCAGTCAGCATCCAGCAGTTTTGGAGATAGATTGCGTGATAGGTCTTCTGAGCGGCTCGGGGTTTT
>NW_003204376.1:0-1985 GCF_000006405.1 Perkinsus marinus ATCC 50983
TCGGGCTCGTCGGTCGCCACGGCTATTGTTGCCGGGCTGGTAACAATGATGAAGAGCTTGAGGGACTTCGATCCTGGAGATGTCGAGAGGATATTATTGAACTCCACAAAGGGAAGGGCGAGAACGGATAAAGACGAGATGCTGTACGGAGTCCTCGATCCTTATTTTGCTATTCAACAGGCAATAAGGGAGGCTACTTTATCGACTGCGAGAAAGTTACGGATTACTCGGAGGCAGAAAGAATCATCCTGCACCATCTCATGAGATTATGGTGCCCATGATTGGTCCCCCATTTAGATGCATATTGAGAGTCTTCGTCTCCATGAGCATCTGTAGACTGTAATGTCCGATGTTGATGTGTATTCCATGTAATTGATGAGTGTCTGTTGTCCTATTAGGCGGAGCTTCGCGTTATAGGATGGGGGGAAACTTGATGCCGTCCTTCGTGTCCTCTTATTGTCGTCCTACACCTATTTGGGGGCTGTATTCCCCCCTGGGGCAGCTATGCCACTCCAAGATATACCTTGGTACAATCAATTCCCCCGCGAGGGGCAACTATGTCGCCTCAAGATATACCTTGCTACAATCAATTTCCCCGCTGGGGCAACTATGCCGCCTCAAGATATACCTTGCTACAATTAATTTTCCCGCTGGGGCAACTATGTCGCCTCAAGATATACCTTGCTACAATCAATTTCCCCGCTGGGGCAACTATGCCGCCTCAAGATATACCCTGCTACAATCAATTTCCCCGCGGGGCAACTATGCCGCCTCAAGGTACACCATGGTACAATCAATTTCCCCGCTGGGGCAACTATGCCGCCTCAAGGTACACCTTGGTACAATCAATTTCCCCGCTGGGGCAACTATGCCGCCTCAAGGTACACCATGGTACAATCAATTTCCCCGCGGGGCAACTGCACTCCTCCACATACTCTAAGCATATCCAGTTTTTCGATTCGTGCACAGTCACCCCAACGAGAACCATCTTGCGGCTCAGGGGGGTATGCTCTTATTCTTCTCACGATATAACCTCCAAATTTCACGGGCCAACTCTTCGTAGTGAGTGAGAAGTCGAAAAGTGGTAAATTATTTTCTGCACAGATTCTTAGCATACACATGTTAAAATCGCGCCTTAGATACTAACTTTCACGTGGAAGGTAAAGTGGACGTGCTTGACAATCGTTGTCAGTATTGGAATACGTGTTTTGTTTCCTCAGCTGAGTCAAAGAGCTCTCTCATTAATTATAGACATTTATATTCGACCTAAGATAGAAGTATACGAAAACCAGCGAGAATTTCATTAGAGTTTTCTCACTGTCACCGGTACGCGGAGTTGGTTATGTGTGTATTTTCCCAAGACTATTCGTTTTGGTAACATTCTAGTTCAAATACGTTGAACAGTTCCACTTGAACTTCCCCTGAGATGGTATTAGAATGTTCCACATCACTTCGTCTTAGGTTGGATCGTAAATCCTTCTATAATCTCTCTACGAGCATCGTGAAAGCCTCACAGCAATCTAAGGATGTCAGGGTTGCAATGTTCCGCTGCTGAGGGTCTGGTCTACGACTCCCAGGTAACCTGGGCCAGGTTGTCACTGACAGTCTCTCGGCCGAGAGCTGAGCTCTCAGAGTTCTCTGTCAGGTGAATTCATGTCATTGTGGGGATGTTATCATTGGCAGTGAATTATGCCGAAGTAACTGTTGTAGCTGCGGATTCAACGATGTTGACATTACCATCCATCGGCCGGCTATGATATAGTTGGATTCAAGGCTCACGGGCCGTGAGCCGTGAGTCACGGCTGCTGCTATGTCGTTGTACTCTCGCCGTTGTATTGTGAACACGTGGTGGACCTTGTTCCGGCCGGACCGTTGAGAATGTTTCAACTCCATGATGGTGCTAATATTCGTTAGCATAATTTGCTTGTAGATCAACATTATCACAGCCATCATATTTACAGACCTCTCCGTTCATTCAAGCTTCT
>NW_003206370.1:0-1402 GCF_000006405.1 Perkinsus marinus ATCC 50983
GGTCAGCATATGGCAGTGGCTGATCCACAGCCTTGAGAGTGGTACCAACAGCATGAGATTCCTCGAGGACTGGAGAGCAGCGGATCCTCAGACACTACAGACCAGAGCTGGTGGCCTCGTAGCAGTTGCAGCGAAGTACTTAACATCTTCCACCATCTTTTTTGTCTACCTTTTCCTTGTGCTCGACTTCCTCGTTGCCACCTCTATATTCGACGCAGCTCGTATTGTATTCGCGTTGTGGTTCGTTCCACAGTGGCCCCTGCAGCCTCGATGGATATGGGAAGTTCTCATTGTTGCTACTGCGATATGGTTTGTTATCCGCATGGCTTATCAAACGCCGTTGTTTTGCGGTGCGGCTTCGACTAATAGTAATTTCGGCATTCTTTGGAGGTTTGGTAGTAGTGCTAAATCGCCGGTATATTTCGAGAGTGGCTACGGGAGTCCCCGCATGGCAACTGTTTATTCAAGCCCTAAATATGTGGACGTAGGATGGGACGTTTGGATTGGGATCGCCAAGGTGACGGGCGAGTCTGCTCTACCGAATCAGCGCAGTGCCGGGTTGATCGGCTACGTTTGGGCCGATGTTATGTTGCTCCTTGCACTGTGCTTCCATAAATGGTCACTACAGCTTTGTGGTCTATGGGACTACGTCCAAGTTGCCGATCCACGGGATCAAGATGCGGCTATTTTGGTGCTACGCGAGGGTTTTGGTATCCCGGACTCTGTTGACGACGCCGAAACAGAGGGAGAGTCACTCTCACAGCACACCTCCGAATGGGGTCTCCCTCCGCGGTTAGCAGCAACACCTACCACGCTGGTGCGAGGCGATACGGTTTATCAAAGTATCTGTTCATCGAGTGCCAGCGACATCGACTACGTTAGCGCCGTGTCAACGACAATAGGCTCCTTCGCTGATATCAATGGCGTGCCCTTGAGATCAGTTGGTTATGCTGAGCTCAGTCGGTATGCTACATCCCGTTACATGTGCAATGAGGATGTGCAGGGTCGCTGTGTCCCTGCTGGTTCATCAGACCTACTCGGGGTCAACGGACTCCTCGATGGCTATCGCAGAATGCGCTGGCTCTCCCAGCAGGTGTATGCCAACAAGGAGACTCTGAGATTCTCCCAAACCGACTCTGATCACACAGTTGGAGACGAATCAACCACGAGTAACCACACTGATTGGTTGTCCAGAATTTATCATTACTTGGATCCATTCGCTGCGCACAAGGTCGGCCACGACTATTATATCACTATCTTCTTATTGGCCCTCTTTCTTTGGATTTGGTGTATCCTGACGTATCACCGTATGTCTGGTGATACGAGCGAGGATGTTCTTGGTGCTCTCAAATCGAATAAGTTTTCGCATCACTCGCTTTATTGATGATAAGCCATCTCATTT
>NW_003206070.1:0-4094 GCF_000006405.1 Perkinsus marinus ATCC 50983
AGGTGAGATAGCCGCATGACACTCATTACTTCTGGTATTGAGTTGGTCCGGGATTCGGACTCTGCCAGCGTCACTCTGGGTTTCTAGCGGTTCTTGAGGACGGAAACTTTCTACCGGAAAGTTTGTTGATGAGATGGCAGTATCCATGAAGAGCTCCCTAGAGGATAAGACCAGGATCGTTTGTGTGGCAGGTTGCCACACGGGCATTCTTGAACTAATGACTTCAATTTGGCATCAAGCAAAATGAAGAGAGACACGTGAAGAAGGATGCTGGCACAGTTGGGGTCCTCAATCTGGGGACGAGCCTGTCGACGCCCTGATAAGCCCTCACACAAGTACTGGCATTCTCTCCAATTAAATTAGAACTCTCGCGTCGATGAGCACCACATGAGTCACTCGAATAGATGAAACATACGACTGGAGGGACAACTCGGTGAGACCGATGGCCTCGGGAAAAGGCAGCGCTCGCGGATAGGTATCGAGAGCAGGAAGACAAACTCAGAGTGCGCCGTGCACGAATTGGTAATCAGTTACCGCCGCAAAGTGGAATAGCAGCACTCAGGAAGGTGCGCAGATACTCACTCAGTATCTGCGCATTTCCGAGATATTCACGAAGCTGAAAGAGTCCATGAACGAGGAATACCCCATAATATTGGGACAATACAGGCACTGGGATGGAACTAGGATAACATAACCGGTTATTCAGCGAGACGCAGTGTCAAGGCT
Source organism: Perkinsus marinus ATCC 50983 (assembly GCF_000006405.1). Lineage (NCBI taxonomy): Eukaryota > Perkinsozoa > Perkinsida > Perkinsidae > Perkinsus > Perkinsus marinus. Next base: position 727 of record NW_003206070.1, read on the forward strand.
TTTTGAGCAAGGAATTGGCGAGGAGGAGGTCAGAGTGTCGAGAAAATGGCGTCCCAACGTGTACGGAGAATACTGCGAAAGGCTTTGAAGGCGAAATCTTGAAAGCATGCGCATGTACTCTTTGGAGATACAATCGCGCACGAAAACAGTGCGAATTTGGGCAGTGGGTAAGTTTTTAGATTGCTGATGAAGGAACGAAGTTATGTCTTCGGCACTATCTTGGTAAACGCTGAGACTCGAGTCGCGAGTTGAGTAGTTGAATGGGGAGGCCTATGTTGCCCCGCGGAGATGTATAGCTACAAAATATTGCTTAGTAGATGCAGCATATGCACAATCAGGATGGTAATACCGCGGGAAACATGGGCGGTTCGGGAAAGATAGACCATCGCTGACAATTGCATTCTATAACTTGTAATTCGATTATCAAGTTCTGCTTATCAGGACCTGATGTCATCGGTGCTTCTCGAGAGCAGCTGTCAGCAGGGGTAACAAGCGGACAAGTCGATGGTCCTTCAACATATTGCTATTACTCGATGCTTCCGGCTATGTGCTAGCTGCCTTAACAAACAGCTAACGTCTTTCACCGAGCCAACTACCTAACACTCTTGGATAGCGAATCTAGCGTGTTTTTCATATGTATAGTCGATTAGCAAGAAGTGAGTCTCATGTTTAACATAGTAAATAAGGGAGCCGTCGATGTCTGGGCTTACAGATATTTTGCCTTGGATGTTGGCTCTCCGGCCCTTTTATAAGGTAACTGCCTGCCCAGGGCATCAACGGCGAGAATGTGTGCAATCGCGTAGAACGAAGCTTTAATATACGGGATCCATCGAGTAATTCTTGTCTTCGCTCTTGATAAATTTTCGAGGTTTATTTCATCGCTCACCAATGGTGCGTAATAACCCAATCAAAGTTCTTGTAGGAAGCTACTTTCTGAAAGAGATCGGGATGGAAGACCGAGGTTGAGGTGAAAGGATGCATGGAAGTTTTATTGTTCGAGGATTTCTGTTCAACCTCGAGAACTTACTTACTAGAAAGTTGTACTAGAAATGAGTAACTTTCTTGACCGAAGCTTCTACTACAAACGAAGTTCGCTTCTTCTATACCCTCATACTTCTTCGAGCCCGCTATGTCCCTCTTCATTGGGCTTCACTTTCCCAGAATGAATTACTGCTGAAGATGCAGAGAGTGGAGAGTTGTATGTAACAGATTGAAACCGTCCCAAATGCTAGTCAGAGACTGATAGTACAAACTTAATACCTACCTGTCTTCCTATCTTAGAGCAAGGGCATGCAACGAGGCTGAGCTAATTGGCTGATGTCCGTGGCGCAAGCGCCGTGTTGTTTGCGAGAAGTTACTTGTTCGATTTGTTGTCTGTCACGCTGCAACTAGGTTATGTAAGAATTCGCGAGCTTTTTATATAGTGTATCATACAGCGTGTATGATTGATACGTCTCGCGGGTGGGGAAGAAGCTGATGAATCGGTGGACAGTGCGAAGCGCACTCCACGCGTTGAATAATTTCTTGGCGGGAGCGCGATGAGCAGTGGAAAGTCCGACACGATTCGTTTCACACAAGGATACAAAATTTTCGACACTCCATAGTTTCACATTTAACTGAATTGCTCGAAATGTATATTTTTCGATGAACTATAATACCCTGTATAAGAACACAAGCGATAGAATTCTGAAGTGTAGTCATTCGCGGGGCGAAGATGAGTTGATAGTTCGCAAATAAAGTGAAAAGTGAGTCGGTAGCTCAGCTGGAGAAGCATCACTACCACATATGATGTCGAATAACATACTCATAATGTTTGATATGCGGGAGGTAACAAAAAAAACGAAAATGAACCACGTCAAGTTTACGGATCTTCCCAGACTCTTTCCAGAATGCCTGGAAAGACTCGACCCGCTCGGGGGTGATTTTCCATCATCGAGCCAAAACCTTGATGAGAGCAATCCTCTACTTTTCAAGTATTTCTCGTACAGCCGCCTCAGCATTCACGCGGCCGAAAGTGAGAACCTTCCCCCCTTTGCTATCCATCACGCCTGGCGTGGCCGTATTCTTGATGATACTTCGGATATAACCTGGGGTAAGCTTAGCATGCTGAGAAGGTTCGAGGCTATAGAGCATTCCAGCTATACCTGCTATGATGGCTGCGGCCCCTGAGGTACCTGTACCCTTTCCATACTTTCCAGTAGGAGTAGTTGCCAGTATTTGACTAATCAGGTTCACATCCCCTGTCCCTCTACAAGCTCTATATAATCACCCACTCGATCAAGTTATCATCAATGTTACCCCTATACTCGCCGGACCAATAATAATGCAATCTCATGTACATCAAATCCTTGGAATCGTTCCATACTGGAAAGTAGATACTAACCTTCGCTCTGTGGTTAACTTTCTCCTTCGTTAACACGCTGGTCTCTCACTCGGGATATAACTTCGTTACTGTAAGGTATAGGCTCTTAAAGACTTATCTATTGTTGAATATCCAGGTAATGAACCCTGATATGCATGACCTACACCATGAGCAATGCGGGTGTAACTACGGTGTGCTTGGGATCCTCGACTACCTGCACGGTGGGATTCCCAAAATCGAGACTTATCGATGCCTCCGTTCTTTAAGGTACATACCGCGTTAGGTTAAATGAGGTTGGATGTGACCTTGGTGACAAGAGTTAAAATTTCAAGCGAAGATAATACAGTCTGTCGACTTACATATCTTATTTCAAACCGACATATACATGGAATGAAGATTTCCCAGAGTGAAGGATGGTCGATTACACATGTATATGCTCCGGCTCCAGCATGGAGCAGCTGCTTGCTTTCATTGTACATGCGTGCACCCTCATGGTGCGCATGTATAATCCATCCGTCCGTCCATCCGTCCGTCCGTCCGTCCGTCCGTCCGTGCGCGCGCAAACCTAGCTCCCCGGATCGATCTCGATATGTTGTGGCCGAACGGCGCGTTTTTCACGACGCAACAAGTCTTCAAGATGGTCTTCAAGATCTTTTCAGTTCATATTAGAGATAATGAGTTAAAAAATTCTTCATGTCAGTTTAAATTGTACCACCGAGTGCCGTTGGTTAATTTAGATTCCCGTAGTGTGCACCTGTACAACGTTGGTACTAGTAGGTCCATTCTGAGAAGGACTCTGGATATTTCCGGCTCACCCTCCTAGCTATTCGAAGCTGTATGGGACGCGGCATTTCCTGTGATGAGCTCCCCTTATTCTAACTCGCTTGGAATACAGAGTTAGAGTGCAGTAAGGCCCATACCTGGCCTTACTCAAGAAAATCCAGACCACTACTCCCAAGAGCCAAAGTGGTGATGCATTGATCTTCCTGAGTGGGGCACAGGAGAT
>NW_003206070.1:4194-9837 GCF_000006405.1 Perkinsus marinus ATCC 50983
TTCTCGGTGGATCAGATCCTAGTATTTATCGAGGTCCGTTGGTCTATGTATCGGTTATTCAGCCCAGGTTTGTTCGGGTCACTGGCTTCTCCCTTGGAGGTCCAACGTATCCTGTAATGGTTGTGAACGATTTTGGTGACCTTGATACTGGAGCAGAGTTCATATTCATCCCTATTCGTAGGTATGCGCTTCCTACCCTCATAAAAGATCTTGAGGCTCGATCAAGCAGTAAGGTGACGATTACCCAAGAGGGTTCTAAGCTTATCGTCAATTGTAATCAACGGCAAAACCTTCCTTCGGTGAACTTCCTTTTAAAGGGTGTTGATGGTTCGAACGTTGAGGTGAAGATCCCCCCAGATGCATATGTGGATATTAGAACGGATGCCAAAAAGCAAACTTTTTGTCGCATACTTCTTGAAGTGTCTGATGATGATGTATGGGGTATTGGTCACCCTAGCGTCATGGGACGTTATTTCTTGTATGATTGGAAGAATAGTAAGATAGGTATTAGTGAACTCAAGTAGAAACAATTTTTGAAGGTAAGATAAAATAGACTATAGGAATGCGTATCGGCACATGCGCGAATTGATTATTTCACACAGCAATCAGTCATTAGTTTTTCAATCATCCATTGACCCTCCCATCTTTCATTATTGTGTTGCACCAGTGCGTCCAAATATTATAGGAATCATGTTTATCTTGTGCGATAACGGATCGAGTATCCATAGCTTCTACACTTTTTCAGCGCCTGTTCCAAAAATCGTAATTCTTATTTGGACGGGCGGGTGAAATAGAATTAAAGAGACTCTTTTAGGAACTTCAACTTCGACAAGGAGGGATGATAAGAACTTCAACACTAGTTGGCCGTATTAGTGAAGGGAGTTCCTCGTTCCCCCTACCGAATGAGAGTCCTACTACATCTCACATTGAACTGACCAAGAATTCCGCCAAGCTGCAATCTCGGTGTGCGAATCATGCGAAATTGGTTCATTCCAAGCAGGGACTGTGAGAGCAGTACCAAGCGCAATGTGCTTGGTATGAAAAGTACGTATTGTAGCTTCGCCGCTAAAATGAAGTCTGTTACATACCGCGTCTACTACATGTTTTCGTTGCCAAAGGGAGCATAATCAAGGATCATGCGTGCTCCGTCCTTCGAAGCCGCGACACCTGGTATATCCCTCAATCAACTCGGAGCTGAACAGTTCGACACATATCATGGAGCTTTTTTTACATTCATTTCACCACGGGATGTTCCATCAGGAATGGCAGTTGACATGAAACAGTATTGATATCCGTTATCACAGTATTGAGAGTTACACTATCATACACAGGTCACAATCTGCAGACTTTGGGATCCAACTCACACAAATCACCAGTGATCAGCCACTGGTCAGATTAAACCGGAGAGCTTCCTTGAGGTGTACAGAATACTCATTCTACAGATGATTCCTCCTGTACTCCTTACTTCGCTCTTCGGATGAACAAGGACTTATGTTCCATTTATTCTGCCAAGCGACGCTCGGAATGGATTCATTCCGGAATTGCATCGACGAGCAGCTTGCTCTCACCGAGGTTGCTTCGTCACTGTTTGCTTCGTCGTCTGTCGGCAATCCCCTGCAAAAGTTCACCATGCCTGCATGCATGACAAGACAGGAAAGTTTCAGAAACAATCTTGTTGACATAATCACTGCTATCTTCCCCAGAGCGAGTCCACATTCAATAAATATATAATCATTAAGACCCTACATACCATCATGGCTAACATACCGGATTCGGAGATGTTTTCTGGTCCTCCAAAGGTCACTTGCTACACGATGAGGGCGAGGATGACAGAGAGGTACGACCCTAAGATAGCTGAAGCGATGATAGAGTTTCTAATCAATCAACACGAACGTAGACTCACTGAGAGACTACCTTTAATCGATTAGACCTCCTTCCAGGCGTGGGGGGACTCAACCCAGCCGACTTGGCCTTGGCCCTGGCCCTCGCCTTCGACTTCGGCAGTGATTTCGATTGAATAGCAACCTTGAACGCGGCTTGAGACTTGGGCTCCGCGAAGAAAGACGTCTCGCGAGTTGCTGTAGGTGGGGATTGCAAGTGATCAGACTCAGTCTCAGCGGGGTGATCTGTTGCGCTCTCCACTGACACAGCAGACGAGTCCCGGATGTAAAATTTAGCCACCTGAAACAACCATACTCTATAATATAGAGTCTATATTATATAGAGTACTGACAGAATAGATTACATGTCCGTCGGATATGTAACCCATTCCGGAAATAATTACAGTCGAAGTTTATTAACATCCCTAATGAGATTGAGACACTTCCAAGTTCCATTCCAATGTCCCATTACAACCGAGAAATTTCTCCCTGAAGTCTCTGCAACTCCGCTCTGGTAGCCTCATGGTCTTCTTTCTATGATTGTGATGAAGATAATGATAGTGATAGTGATAGTGGTTTTTCCTTCCCTACGCGCTTGCGACGCTCTCCTCTCTCGTTGCCCATCAAATCAGAGAAGCTCGATGTTTCGGACACCAGGCTCACGTCACAAAAATATCGGATTCGATAACTCAACGTAACAGTGCTTGTATCACATACATGGAACGTTACACATTTATGTTGAGCGAGAAATGGTAAGATTCAGGATTGTTCTGGATACAATTATGAACTACTACAGAAAATAGTCGAGATGAATGATAATATCATTCATCTCGACTATTTTCTGTAGTGATATGTATATATCATTATGATATATACATCGGACAGTGTGATAAGTTTAAGCATCTGGCAAACAGACCGACATGGATACATCCAAACAAACAACTTAGCGGCAACGTATTAGACCTCATCTTGATAAGGCAATGTTACATAAACATGCTGGAGGCTATGGGAGTAGCAAATCCGGATCCAATTGAGACTGTAGTAATGGTCGCAGCTCCTTCCCCGTTAATTGACGACTGAGTGCTAGACATAGGGTTGAAGTGGAGGTAGTAGTTAGTAGAAGATTAGTGAGAGAAGTTAAAGAGACAGAGCGACACAATAGCGGAAATCGATCGTCCAATCCCTTCATGAGGGATTTCCTCATATGGGAACAGCGATTGTGCTATATCAACGTGGGCTGTCGGAGGAGATGGGACAGTTGTGTTACCGAGCGGGAGTTTCGCTACAAGACTGATCACAAGCTAGTCAGGGCCGCACGGTTTTGCACTTAAACAACTCTACAAGATGACGCAAAGAAATCCCGGACAGGGAAAAAGAACAGAAGCTAATCACAAACCCAAGATGCCGAAAAGTATTAGAGAGGATGACAGAGCTCCATCTGAACAACTAGAAGGCAATATGGAATGTGCTCCAAGAAACGCTGAGGAAGGCGGGACCATAAAGTACCAAACTCCTCACAGCTGATAAACTTGCCGATTACATGACGAACGAACTCCACGGTAGTGATGCCTGTCAGCCACAAACCAAATATAAGTGCAGAGACGAAACCGCGTACAGTGTCATGAACGACCCCGTTGGAATACAACTAGATGGAGTTATACTGGCTATAGAGCGGCTGGAATCGAAGAAAAGCTGTGGATTGGTTGGTATCCCAGCAGTGTTGCACAAAAGTGGGAAAGCAATAGCAAAATGGGTGCATAAAGTATGCTCGATATGCTTTGAAACAGAACGCCTACCAGACAATTGGAACACCTCGAAGGTAACTCCCATCTGCAAAAGCGGATCCAGAGAGAATTGCAAGAGCTATTGTACAGTATTGTCCCAGAGCGCCATCGCTGAAATATTCAGCTTGATCGTTATGGCCAGAATATATGTTCAAGTGGACAGTTCGGTCGACGCATCACACACGGCCTTTAGGGCCAGACGGTCTGGCCTGGAAATAGTACATGCAATACAAATTTGATCGAATATCCAGGTCGCATGTATATGAATCATTAAGGATGGCTGGTGTAGATCCGAAATACGTTCGGATTGTCCGTAATTGTTACGAGTCAGCTAAAGCAAGCATCCGGATAAGCTCAAAGGAGCGAATTATTCCTCTTGACCGTGGCTTAAGACAAGGCGACTGTTGGAGCCCGATACTCTTCATATGCAGCCTGACCTGTGCGACCCTGTTTGTACAATACAAACAGGGGCGCGCAATCAACCAGTTAAGTTAGCTAATAATAGCTGAACGGGATCGATTCATATCCAATTGAGTCTCGGAGCTCTAACAACTAAGATGCTATCATGCCTGGCCGAATGGAATGAAACAGAGTGAAGAGACTCGTACCACGATTGGACGAAGACCCACGCACGCGAATGGACGTGGATGGACGGAGTCATTCATACCGCAAGTGACCTAGCGTAGTCAACAGTTTGGGCATACATCCAACTAATAAAAGCGGCGGATGATGTACATTTTGAACCCGTGCACGGTGCAAAAGGACCATGAAGGAACGCAAGAGAGTGGCACGTGTGGTCCAGAGGTCCTGGAGTGCACATGCAGCTCGATTCACGCATGCACGTGAGATACGTTCAATTTACCAATGACAGCCCTAATCGTATCGGGCAGAGTATTTGATAAGTGGGTTTTGGCTAAGATTGGGAAGTTTCTTTCCGAATCCAGGCCGGTTTTGTGAAGATGTGAAGTTGCGTTCCAAAGTTTTGGAACTTGTTAGAAAAGACCTACATTTCGTACGTTCTGCTCACGCGTGCGTGGGCAGAGCGTGAGCAGTCTTCTCGCACGTAAGTAATGTGTTTCGTATTCCCCATTACTGTGCTTGATGGAAGGGTCACATCGTCTGCAAAGGACAGCTCATTTGTCATTGTACCCATCTTTTGTCTGCCAATATGTGAGCGGGTTGGGCGTCCGGGTTGCTTGTTAGTGTCCAATAAGCGGAAGCCGTGCGGAGATTTCCTCAGTTTTTCGCTGAGCACTCGATCTGTGCGAAATGGCGCTTAGTCACGTTGAGTGTTGAACGCGTTCACATGCGAGTCTCTATGGTCTAGTGCATCTTCTTAGTTCTCTGGCTCGAATCTCACGCACTACATTCTACTCCCCATATATATGAAAAGCATCTTCCACCTCGTGTTGGTCGTCACTGCCTTCGTCTGCTTTGCCTATGCAGTAAACGATGATGTTGGAGGGAGGCAGGTTCCGCAGCCAAGGATTTTGGCTGGTGACATGTGTAAGAAATGCCCCCATAATTGCCAATGCACCCCAAGAACACCTTTTCCAAGTTGTTGGTGTCCAGATGGTAAGCCATGGCATTCTCTGTGAATGTTTCTTGTATAATACTGAATACAGTTCCATGCTCAGGTTTGACGAATGAATGAGGAGTTGAGAGTCGCATGAGTGATGGACATTGACCGAGTCGGTCAGACCGACCTACAGTCTTGTGGTATTCCCACAAAAGTCCTTTTTTGTTTCCACCTCACCCCTCATTATCCCTCTTTGACTTAGTCGTCATATCTTTCTATACTTATACAGTCGTCTGTGCGTTTAGTGGGAAGTGTCAAGGTCAGGAACTGCCCTCCAGAAAAAAAGAGCTGTTCTACTTTCTGACACGATGGCACGCGTCGTGTGGGTTGGAAGCACCGCTCTGATTGGCGTGGTTCAGTTCGACAAACAATTTAAAGACTTGATCAGATTCGTCGCACA
>NW_003215057.1:0-913 GCF_000006405.1 Perkinsus marinus ATCC 50983
CTGATCCATATGGAAGATCGAGTTATCTCGAGACTGTTTCCCGGGCTTTCGCAGCGGGAAAACCCGAATGGCAGTTGACACCCCAACTCGAGACAATATTGTATACATACATCCGGTGAGCCAGCTCTGTTCCCAGAGGCGGTCTTGTAGGTAGCTTCTCTTTTCAGCACGATCTTTATTGCAGGGCAATCGTACCGAAACTCCCTCTAACGTTAGCCCCATGGAGCGATGGGCAGTAGTGGCAAAGGCCAACGTTAGAGGAACTTGTCGTCGAGCAAACAAAATAGAGCCATCTATATCATGGACAGTGAACTCCTCTCTGCCAACTGATACTGATGAGCCGTGCCCTTTGAACTTCACCCAGAGAGCTTCTCTCCCTTTAGGCGACTGCGTGATTCGCTCCACCATTCCAACCAAGCCGTTAGAGACTCTAACGGCTTGGTTGGAATGGTCTCTAACTTAGAGTACCGACCACGTATATCGTTCGACGTCGCGATAACAGGACAGGCGACTTTCAAGACTACTGTCTCTCTGAAGCCTACTTCGGCAATGGCTCGCGCATCCAAGTTGGCGGGCATAGGGCCATCAGTATCAATTGTCTCGACGACAATTTCTTCGCCTGGTGAATCCGCCAGTCGTTCCGCGTTGTAGTCGTCTCCTTCGTCATTTGTCAGGCAGATAACGGTGTGCGGAAACCTACATGGAACGAAGGTTGAGAGCAAATAACCCGGTCTGAAGGAGTATGCACTTGGCTCGGAGGGTGTTTCCCACCGTCTAGGTCTCGGATCTTGTCGAGCACTTCGAGTGAGTCATCCGAGAAGATCGGGATGCCCGAGTTCTTCCTTGGACCGGCTCGTATTTCAGAGAGAAGTCCCAAGTATGCTGCATCCGACCCCCTATGGAACTCCCTGAG